>NW_015555831.1:417477-437092 GCF_001515605.1 Sinocyclocheilus anshuiensis
CAAGCAAAACATTGGTAACACACTACGCCGCAATGGACTGAAATCCTGCAGCACCCGCAAGGTCCCCCTGCTCAAGAAGGCAAATGTACAGGCCCATTTAAAGTTTGCCAAAGAACATCAAAATGATCCAGAGAAGGCTTGGGAGAAAGTGCTGTGGTCAGGTGAGACCAAAATTGAGCTCTTTGGCATTAACTCAACTCGCCGTGTTTGGAGGGAGAGAAATGCTGACTATGACCCCAAGAACACCATACCTACAGTCAAGCACGGAGGTGGAAACATTATGCTGTGGGGCTGTTTTTCTGCTAAGAGTACAGGACGACTTCACCGCATTGAGGGGCAAATAGACGGGGCCATGTACTGTAAAATCTTGGATGAGAACCTCCTTCCCTCAGCCAGAACACTGAAGGTGGGTCATGGATGGGTCTTCCAGCATGACAATGACCCGAAACATACCGCCAAGGCAACAAAGGAGTGGCTCAAGAAGAAGCACATTAAGATCATGGAGTGGCCTAGCAAGTCTCCAGACCTCAATACTATAGAAAATCTGTGGAGGGAGCTGAAACTTCGAGTTGCCTTAAAGAAACCTTAAGGATTTAGAGAGGATTTGTAAAGAGGAGTAAATCAAAATCCCTCCTGAGATGTGTGCAAACCTGGTGACCAACTACAAAAAATGTCTTACCTCTGTGCTTGCCAACAAGGGTTTCTGCACCAAGTACTAAGTCACGTTTTGCTTTGGGATCAAATACTTATTTCACTCACTGAAATGCAAATCAATTTCTAACCTTTATATAATGTGTTTTTTTCTGGATTTTTTGGTTGGTATTCTGTCTCTATACGTTAAAATAAACCTACCATAAAAATTACAGACCCTTCATTTCTTTGTAAGTGGGCAAACGTACAAAATCAGCAGGAGATCAAATCAATATTTCCCCCACTGTATCCCCACTTCTGTAAGCATCCTCTTTGGCATGACGAAGCTGTTTGAATTTCCAAGTAAACCATGGTTTATCATTATTGAATGATAAGAATGTCCTGGTAGGGATGCACATATCCTCACAGAAACTGATATAAGTTACAGTGTCTGTGAGCTCGTCCAGATCAGTGGCTGCAGCTTAAAAAACACTCCAGTCAGTGCAGTCCTTAGTACAGGTTTAACTGATTTCAGTTTCTGCCTGTTGGTATAAGATGAACTAGACAGTGATCAGAGAGCCCCAAAGCTGCCCATGGGACAGAGTGATATACATCCTTTATTGTGGTGTAACAGTGATCTGATCAGTGATCTATATTACTGTCTGGTGGGACATTTGTGCGCTGCATTTAACCCATCCAAGTGCACACACACAGTAGTGAACACACACACACTGTGAACACACACCCGGAGCAGTGGGCAGCCATATTGCTGCGGCACCCAGGGAGCAGTTGGGGGTTCGGTACCTTGCTCAAGGGTCTTACCTCAGTTGTGGTTTTGAAGGTGGAAGAGAGCAGTGGTTATTCACTCCCCCACCGACAATTCCTGCCGGACCCGAGACTCGAGCCTGCAACCTTCAGGTTACAAGTCCGACTCTAACCATTAGGCCACGACTGCCCCTCAATGTAATGCGCTGTTTGTATTTTGTATTTTCTGTTTGTATTTTGGCAGTTCACGGGAAAGATTTGATTTGTTAAAATCTTCAAGAATGATTAAAAGAGAGTCTGGGTACTGTTGCTCCATTTCAGTTATTTGTTCAGCCAGCTGTTTCTGGCTTGAGTCATGAGCTGAAGGACACTTGAGTCATGAGCTGAAGGTGCACATTTGTACAATTACAATACTAAAATAACTTTTACTTGCTAAAAAGTATGAACTATTAATCACATGACAGAATGAATGTGGTAGATTGTGTGCAACAGTTTTATCAACAAAGTTTTGATCATGCCAATAATTTAGATATTTAGAGATTTGTGTATCAAAAACGATACAGAAGGATTTATAGGGTTAAATGGCCAAACTGTGCATTTCTTGGGTGAATATTAATATATTTGACCAAGCCCTCTGAATTCAAAATTTAAACCACACAGTAAAATGTGCAATTTGTTAAATGATTAATGTGATTTTGACTTTATCGCATCTGTGACCATTATTCATGTGCTTGACTGGCAGGTGTGTTTATCACAAAGGGAGATGTTGGCGTCGGTACCATTGTTGGGTCAGCTGTCTTCAACATACTGGTCATAATTGGAGTGTGTGGCATCTTTGCCCGTCAGGTAGACATTATCTATCTATCTATCTATCTATCTGTCTATCTGTCTGTCTGTCTATCTATCTATCTATCTATCTATATCTATCTGTCTATCAAAGTATCAAAGGAGGTAAATAGTATTAATGATAAGAGTTAGTTTAAAAGAGTTAGTTTAGCCTTTTTTCATTGGAATCACATTGAACACCTGAAATACGCATTTTGCCACAGTTTCTTGTGTGTCTTTTGTCCATTTCTGCCCTAGACGGTGGTCCTGACCTGGTGGTCTCTGTTCAGAGACTCGCTGTACTACATCTTCTCAGTGCTGGCCTTGATTTTGGTGAGTATGTTTGACTGTACATATGAGAGAGGACAAAAGAGAGAGGGAAATAGTATAATGCAGTTTCTCCTCTGTTTTATTAAGGTATGAACATGGCCCCAATAATGACTCCCAGCGCTAGTCTCTAGATTTCCTTCAGTAGAGTTTTAATTCAAATTATACATGACGACTTCATCAGCAATTAACATTCATTTAACCCCTTCAATGTCTCATTTTATCCAGGTTATTTATGATGAAAGAGTTGTATGGTAAGTCGCGCCACTGTGTGTTTCCTCTACACCCATGTCCACATGTTCAAGCAGATGAGAAACATTGTATTATATTTGCAGAGGTATTACAGTACTGTAATTATTTAGAAACATTAGGAAGTTAATATGTTTGACGAATTGCTTTTTTGATGAAGTGTCTGCTAAATGCATGGATGTAATGTAAATGTGAGTTGTATTATTGATCTTTGTGTCCATTAATGCATTGTTATAGGTGGGAATCAGTGCTTCTGATCTCCATGTATGGAGTCTACATCCTTATCATGAAGTGAGTATCATGCTGTTTTCATAATCCCATAAAAGCGATGATGGGAGTGGAAAATTCTGCAGTTGATCTTATGACAATGCACACATTAAAGAATGCAGACACAGCCAGATCTCTTCCATAATGACCATCGGAATCTACTAAGAACAGCACAAATTAGCATCTGGTTTAAGACATGCTTTTTTGGGCATTTAATTATGGCACAAATGCCAGTAAATTGACTACCGCAAATATTAGTAAATCATGCTGCGTGATTCATTTGAATACTCTCCTCCCATAAATTTTGCATCCGAAGGGGAAACTCCTTCAAAAGCATATGCAATAAGGTCAGTCGCAACAATAACTGTTCACACCTTTTTAGCACTAATTTTTCACCGAATCCTGATAGTAGTTTTTTAAGTACACTTTTACAAAGTGCACTTTGTAATGATGTCAAATTAAAAGTTTGTTAAATTTAAAAGACAATAGAAATAATCATGAAATTGCGTATATTGATGTACTTAAGTCCTAATTAAGTGGGCATTTAATATAAATTTAATCTACAGTACATTTCCATTTAATTAAGTGTTCAAAAACATTACATTCAGTTTGCACTTCCAAAGTATGTTATAATAAGTACACTTATTAAAAGTATGCAAAACTGTACTTTTTCACAAGATATTTAAAAACATAAATGCAAAACGCAAAAAATATTGTTATTTATTAATACTTATTAATAATGAAGTACTATTACAAAAATACTTAACAGGAGAGAACCTATGATACAATCATAAAAAAAGACAGCTGTTGAGTCAGTTTTATTAGCATAGCACTTTTTTAACAATAAATACTGTGTTTCAAAGAAGTGTTGCTGAAACTTGTGCCTGAAAACTGCCTGAATGCTAATGTGTTAAGGAAAAACTCCCTAGATGGTTACGTTTGAGAGGAAGAAACCTTGGGAGCAACCAGGAAAATTGTACAACAAACAATCATAAAATTAATACGAATAAAATGAATGTCTTTTTCTGGAGGTTTTGCTCTAAATTTTAAATGAAAATAAAATTCGAAGCGTTTGCAACTCATCCTCGAGGTCTAATAACAACAGATAATCACAAAAAAATTAAATTACACTTAAAAAAATTAATACTTAAGTCTTTTTCTGGGATGAATATTAAGTTTGAAGAGTTTGCAACTCATTTTAAAGATCAAATAATAGCCCACACCCCGAAATGTCTTGAAGCTATACATTTACACAGACCTCCCTGTTGCTTCAATCATATCCGTTTGCTAGCTTCTCTTCTCTTTATTGCTCTGGAATTGCAAATGCATGACACCTCTTGCATGTGTATGAGAGAGAGGAGCATGTTGCATTTGTTTGGAAAGGAGAGCTGATGAGTACGAGTGTTGTAGAGACAACATAGATCCTAGAGAGATAAGGATCTGCTACATGACAACAACCTTCATTAAGCACCTTTTAAGGCCATTAGGGGAGGCTTGAGCTCTTCAAGCCTCAGATAAACATCCCTCCTCTCTGTTTGGTTGGAGGAGGGAAGCTGAAGCATGTTTTGTCACAGAGATGTTGATAATTCAAGATAGTACATATTTATTCCATACAGATACAACAGCCCTGTTGAAAAGATGAAGAATATGTTGTGTTTTGGATGCTGGTGTGCTTTATGTTGCCAGCAGATGCCTTCAAAAGAAACAGCGACTCAAAAACCCTTGGAGAAACTTTCGAAGTTTATATAAGTCAACTGTGAAACTGCAGAATGTATAATAATTGAATAACACCCATTTACTGCCATTATAAAGCTGGGAAGAGCCAGGACATTCTTAAATATAACTCTGATTGTATTCGTCTGAAAGAAGAAAGTCATATACACCTAGGATGGCTTGAGGGTGAGTAAATCATGGGGTATTTTTCATTTTTTGGTGAACTATCTCTTTAATTTCATTTTGTAGGTTTAACAGTCAGATTGCCAGCTTTGTTCAGAGATCATGTGGCAGTCCGGGTCAATGTTGTGTCAGGAGACAAACGTCCAGAGATAAAGAGGCTGATGAAGTGGGAACAAACGGCAACACCTCCATGGTGCTGTTGAGGAAAGGTACATGCATGCATGTATGTTTTGCATTGCTTTTGTTTTGCATGAAATGCATTGCTTCTCGTAACATGCATATCCAGTATAGAATCTGGGTCCTGAAGCAGAAGCTATTTTTACTTGTATCTGTTGTCAGCTCCAGCAGGTTCGCCGCAGGAGTCACCAGTAGTGATGGTGGATGAGCTGCTCATCTTAAGGCCACACCAGCTCTCATTCCCAGAGGCTGGACTGCGTGTCATGATCACACCACATTTCTCTCCACGCACCCGTCTCACTATGGCTGGACGCATGCTCATCAGTGAGGTGAACTCCAACATCACTCTTTTATTTTATTTAATAATTTTTTTTGTTACCTAATACAGAGTATGTCCTTTGAATTCCGATTCAATTCCTGTATTTGAATTGAGGTAGTAAAGAGGATGCATGATTATATTTGTATTATTTGAAATGAAAATTAATATTATGGAAATGATTATTAAAATGGAATGAAAAAGAAAGAAATTAATGTAAATGGTTCATACAAGTGTAGTTTTTAATATATTTTTCAGTAGAAATAAATTGGATATGGAATATGTCTGGAATTTGTAATAGTCATAAATATTTAGAAAAATGTTTAGAAATTTATATTTAATACACAAATGTTGTGGGGGGAAAAGTTCAAATTTGCTCACTATTGAACTGTAGTAGAAGTTGTAAATAAATCAAACATGTTTTATGAGAAAATACTTATATTCTAGCCTTTCTACTTCATAATGTCATGTTTAATTCAATGTTACTTGCTGTTTCTTTATAGGCTAATTAATTGTGAAAGTTACTAGCAAGTGAATTATTATTTTTTTGAGTGTAGTAATAAAATTGATTGTTTTTATTAATTATATACACACATATTTTAGAGTTATATAAAACTTTGTTTTCAGTTGTAAAAAAAATAATGTGGTAGACCGTAGATATTTGTGGTGCTGGTTTACAAAATCACTATTTAACTTGATGGATGTTTTGATAGTACTGAAGACAAATATGTCTGATAAGTTATTTTTATTATGCATATCACATGTTCTATATATCAGGAAATAAATAGAACGGTTTATCAAAATTTATGTAGTTTTTTGTCACACTGTAAAAAAAAAAATTTAAGTTATGAATAAAAAAAGATTATTGGAACATGTTTTACAAGAAAATACAATTTCATTTTTAAAAATGTATATTAGTTAAAATGTTAAATGGTGTTTCTTTGTAATTATTTGAGATTTACAAGCAATTTCTTGGTGCAATTTTTTTTCATTATAAATTACCCCAATTGATAAATTGAAAAGGGAGTCAATTCTTGAATTCAGAATCTTGTCTAACCCTGAATGATGCAACTGGCACTGACACTAATGACACACCAAAATGTCAGTTCCTCTCTTTTCCTTTGCTCTGCTCAGAGACAGAGACTGCTCCAGGAGAATAAGATGAGCAGGACCTCAGGGAAGACATTCGGTTCTAGAGGGATAGTAAACGGAGGAAGTGTTGAAGCACAGCAGACACCTGAGGACACAGAAATGACGGATAGTAAGAAAGGAGCGAAGGTGGAGGTGGAAAACTCTCAGCCTGAGGAAGAGGATGAGGACGGGGACGAAATGTTCAAACCTCTCCATATTCCTGGTTAGTGCACGAAACCAGATCGAATGCAAATTATTAGTATTAAAACATGTATGCACCAATTGCGTCGCAAAATGATTCACTGTTTCGAAGCGCTCGAAACACCACACGCTGGTGACGCCTGCTGGTCAAAACTGTGTAAATGCAACAAAAACTAAACATGCCAAAACATGCATAAAAACAGCTTTTACAAACCCAGTGCAAATGCTTTCTTGAAACTATAATATATTAAATGCAATCAAAATAATAAAATACCATTAAAAATGAAGTGTCTGTAAAATATGCGTCTTTAAAATAATTATTATTAATTTGCAAGGGCTTGTTTTGTTTGTTTTATGGAGAGCTTGTCTAAACAGGCCAGTAAGAGACTATTAACTACTACTCATCCTTTTAATTACACAAATGTCTCATTAAAAATGTCTACAAATTGATCAAACTGATCCGAGATCGTATAACCATAGACGCTGATGCAGTGGTTCGCCGCTCGCATGATTCACGGGTTCACAGAGATCGCCCCCCTAAGGCGAACTATTAAAATGTAGAAACGTTTTTGAAACAGTTATGACGTAACGAAGCGTCGTTTACTGAAATCACGTGACGTTGGCATTTTGACACGCGCTCCGAACCACTGTTTCGAAACAACTGATTCGCAAAGGTTTCGAAGCTTCATGAAGCAGTGTTTCAAAAGCGGCCATCACTAGATTCTTCAGCAGAACAGATTTGGAGAAATGTAGGAATGTGGATGCTCTGCAGTGAATGGGTGCCGTCAGAACGAGAGTCCAAACAGCTGATAAAAACATCACAATAATCCACAAGTAATCCACACCACTCCAGTGCATCAATTAATGTCTCGTGAAGCGAAAAGCTGCCTGTTTATAAGAAACAAATCCATCATTAAGATGTTTTTTTTTTTTTTTTTAAACTGTACCTTTCGGCTAAAAAATTAGTCTATAATCCATAATATTGCTTTCTCCAGTGAAGTCATCTCGTCTCAATCAGGAGAGAAATCTGCACAGATCAACCACCGTTTACAAGCCAAAACAGTCCAAAACAGCTCTAAATAAATATGTGGGTGGATTTTGATGTGAGAGACAACAGGAGATGGACTTTTTCACTGGAGGAAGCATCATTATGGATTATGGACTCATATTTTAGCGGAAAGTAACAGTTTAAAGTTAAAAATGTCTTAACGATGGATTTGTTTCTTAAACACACAGCTTTTGGCTTTACGAGACGTTAATTGATGGACTGGAGTGGGGTGGATTACTTTTTGGGTGAACTATTCCTTTAAGATAGGACAATTATTGTCCATCACAGTAAATAATTGTGTATATACATACATACAGTACATACATACATGCATATATTTTTTTTTCTTCCAAAAAAATGTATTCAGAAGTAATCAAAATAGTACTTTGAAAATGTTCTTTGGTTATTTAGTCTCTGTGTCTTGTGTGCATTAGCTGGCTACTGTGCGCGTCTGAAGTGGCTTGTGTCCTGGCCGCTGGCTGTTCTGCTGTATTACACAGTGCCTAACTGTGTTTTGCCGCGTTGGCATCGCTGGTTCATGATCACCTTCATTGCATCAACCCTCTGGATTGCTATTTTTTCCTACCTCATGGTGTGGATGGTAAGAAAAAGATGAAAAATAGACACTCTTATTAAATCTAGCAGTCTTTACTATTCATTCTATGAGTTGGTCGATTATGCTGATTTGTGTCATTATCTGGTGTGTTTTGCAGGTCACCATCATCAGCTACACACTCGGTATTCCTGATTACATCATGGGAATCACTTTCCTGGCTGCTGGCACTAGTGTACCCGACTGCATGGCGAGCCTCATCGTCGCCCGCCAAGGTGTGTAACCTTTACATGCACAGAAAAATGTTTGTATGCATGCTTTTATCTTTAAGATCATTTTATATAAAATCTTGAAGTTTGAAGGTTTTAAATTTGAAATTGTTTTAAGTATAAAGTAGTTTTAAACGCTAGAATTTTGAAGGTTTTAAGGCCATATAGTCTAATATAGATAGATAGATAGATAATGGTTGCTAGGATTTTGCTATGTGGTTGCTAGGGAGTTGCTATGCAGTTGCTAGGGTGTTCTGGGTGGCTGCTAGGTTGCTGCTTGGGTTTTGGACCACCATTAGGAGGTTATGGATGGTTGCTAGAGTGTTGCTTTGCAATTGCTAGCATGTTTTATCATGCGGTTAGCTTGTCTCATGTTGTTAGCATTGTTTAGCTTGTTTTAGCACATTGCTGGAATGCTTTGCAACATTTTAGCATTTCAATAGCATATTTTAGCATGTTTGTGGCATGATTTAGCATTCTGATAGCATATTTTAACGTTGCTAACATGTTACTAGCATGTTTTAACACATTGCTAGCACGTTTAAGCATGTTTCGGTATGTTGTTTTAGCATGTTATTTGTAAAATACATTACACTCTCATCGTATTTTGTGTCTCAGGAATGGGGGACATGGCAGTGTCAAACTCCATTGGCAGCAATATCTTTGACATCCTGCTGGGACTGGGCTTCCCCTGGGCTCTGAGGACGCTAGTAGTAGACCATGGATCAGCAGTGAGTGTTTGATTTATTTTACTGTTCGTGCAGTGCAGATGTGTTTCCGCTGATGCTTTCCTCTGACCGCTCTGTGTCTTTTGTCAGATATTCATCAATAATAAAGGCCTGGTCTATTCGGTCATCCTGCTGCTCGCATCAGTCTTCCTCACGGTGAGTAATGCCTTAATCACAACATACAAGAACACACAGAGGGTTTGGGGTTCCAGAATTGTTAAGACTTTGCACCGCCACGGATCTCACAGGCTTAATTGGCAAATTCGTTTTAAAATATAAAAATATTCTATAAAAGAAAGACGAATAGTTCATAGAAATCTACACTGAGCTCATCTCACATGATGGACCACTGCTCTACAGCAGGGTTGGTGAGGGAACTGCAGAGGGTTCATGAGTTGATGAAAAGCTAATAATTAATTCAGTTTAATTTAAAAATAAAATAAATAAATGAGGCTACGCAATTTCCAATATTTCTCTGAACAGACGTTCACTGAATTTATAAATAATTGTAATATGAAGTTGTGTAAAGCCCTGTGTATAAATAATAAAATAAAATAAAACTTTTACTGAACATTAAAAAAATAATAAAACTTGTATACACAAACTGTTTATCACCATCACATATTTGGAAAAAATAAAAAAAACATATTTGAACAAGAATGTCATCATTGAAATTTTAATGTAGAAATGTAGACAGTGTAATTTAGAAAGTATAGTGTAATTCATTTAAAAATGATCAGTAAAAATTAAATATTTCAATATTATATTAATTTAACTATTATATTAATTAAATATAAAATATAATTTTAAATATATATAAAATTAGATATATAAACAATTAACATGAATATAAATGTATGTATACTATTTACAGATCTCGTGTGGTATTAAGGTAAGCTGTCAAACATTTTGAACACATTTCAGCCATCTATCCTAACAATCTTTTATCTTTATCCATATTAGTACAGAATAAGTCGTAGTGACGTGCACATTTTACTAGGCTATTTGCAGTGACAGAACTAACATCTGTAACAAATCTCGCCTCATGCTGATGACGGCAATCGCTAGTGAAACTGTTGACCTGCCATTTATAAACATTAGCCCTAAAATTATAATGTAATATTAATCAGATTACTCATGTTCCACTCAGTCGAATCTATAAAACATGTTTCAATATGCCAGTAGGAAAACATGCATCACCATCTTCTGTCGGAAATGGGAAATGCATCCCGTCTGACCAGACACAGGAATAAAAATGAATGACCAGAAAGTGGGATTTTAAAAGCAGAGGCACCGAAATCCCCCAATCGCACCGTTTACACACATACACAATGCTGTTAGTGTCCATGTTGACTGTCTGTCTGTCTGTGTGTGTGTGTATTTGTGTTGTAGGTCCTGAGTGTGCATCTAAACGGCTGGAAGCTGGATCGGAAACTAGGTCTTGGTCTCATGCTCCTTTACTCCATCTTTCTGCTCTGCTCCATCCTCTTCGGTCAGCTCTAGAGGCGCTGACACACTCTTCAGTGCGTTCTTGTTTTGGTTTCATTTTTATAGTGTTTTTACTGTAGATCAGGTACTAAATCTTGACTGATTTCATGGCTGCGTACAGTGTAGCAGCAAGAGGAAATTTTGTGCTCTGCAGAAACAACCTCAGCATGGTTTTCAAGATCCGGTCAGTTGTTTGTTCTGACCACAGCAGGAACGGTTTTTGAATGCCTAATTAAGCACTGCTTCAAGCTGGAAGGTTTACTGTATAATATAATGATTTCTGTCTTCAGTCGACCCAGGATGCTGACAACTTCCAGAAACACTAAAGTTACAATCAGGCACTGTTTACCTGCTTATGACTTCAGTAATTCTTCTTGGGAGTGTTTTACCCTTGTAAAAAAGAAGTACATTTTTAGCATACTTAATTTAAAGAATACGTGTTATGGACATAACATACTTTAAATGAATATACTTAAGTGTGAACTGAATGTAATATTTTCAGACACTTAATTGCATGTTCTTTGCAATTAATGAAATTGTGTTATAGTTTAAATGTATATTAAATGCAATTAGTTGAACTTAGGAGTGTTTTTTGACCCACTTAAGTAGGACTTAAGTACACCTTTATATGTAATTGTATAATTACTTCTGTTGTTTTTGAAATATTGTTGAATTGTAAAGTATTTAAATATATTTCTAATTACATATTTGTAATGATGAAGTTGGAATCTAGTACATTTAAAATATATTAACTTTGAATGCGATATTGAATAACAATACAGTTAAAATTATAATCAAGTACTTTACATGTGCTTCAGTATGTTAGTCAACACATCAAAAGTGTACTTCTTTAAAACATGACAAAAGATTATTAAAACAATGATTTAAAAGTAAATTTGACATTATTAGTGTATTTTTTAAAAGTGTACTTAAGTGTGTTTTCTCTCTTTAAGTCACTTAAGTGGCCTTGCATGTCATTACTATTATATGCAGTTTTTAAAAAAATATTCTTTTAAGATTTGAAGTACACTACAAGTGCACATTTAATACAATTAAGCACACTTCTTTTTCACAAGGGTAGTTCTGTTGCTATGTTCTGATTGGCTGAGCTGCATTGCAAGAGCACCAATTGAGAGTATAACAGCACTGGGACGTTTCACAGTTTGTATTACTCCGCCGTTCACAATGTTTCAGCCTATATATGTGGCCCTTTCTCACTTTTTAGGAAATGAAAAATCCATAGTGGAGCTGGACTAGAGTGTTTACAAAATGCTTTAAGCATGAAGGGAAATCTCTGATGTTCAGCCGTACTGTTACCTGAACTATTCTTTTTTACTTAAAGGAATAGTTCACCCAAAATGAAAATGTGCTGAAAATGTACTCACTCTTAGGGCATCCAAGATGTAGATGAGTTTATTTCTTCATGGGAACAGATTTGGAGAAATGTAGCATTTCAGAACTTGTTCACCAATGGATGCTCTGCAGTGAATGGGTGCCGTCAGAACGAGAGTCCAAACAGCTGATAAAAACATCACAATAATCCACACCACTCCAGTCCAGCAGTTAATGTCTTGTGAAACGAAAAACTTTGTGTTTGTAAGAAACAAATCCATCAATACATTTTTTACTTCAAACCGTTGCTTCCAGCTAAAATATGAGTCCTCTATCCAAATTTGCTTTCTCCAGAGAGCACTATTGTATTATTCTGACAAAAATGCAAAAAAGACCAAAAAGGAGCATTTTCCTTAAACTACTGCACACACAACAGCACAAATAGCCTTAGATTGATTTTTTTATTATTGCATGTTTTGATGAAAAATTAATCACTAATTTGTGAATTATAGAGCTAGTTCACCCAAAAATGAAAATTCTGTCATCATTTACCCACCCTGGTGTCGAACCAAACCTGTATGACTTACTTTCTTCGGTGGAACATAAAAGAAAATATTTTGAGAAATGTATCAAGTGTTTTGTTTTTGTCCATACAATGAAAGTCAATGGTCTCCAACGGTTACAAACATTCTTCAAAATATCTTCTTTTGTGATAGAATTTTTGGGTGAACTATCCCTTTAAGAATCAATCAACACTCATCACACAAAAGTAAACTTGTATAGCAGACTATTAAAGTTTTCTAGTTAACTTTTGCTGTGGATATAAGACATAATTTGGAATGACAACGGTTAACCAAACAGACAACTCATCAGTAAATCACAGATTCATTTATTTCTGTTGACTGATGGTAATGTAATCAATATGTCAGCATGTAGTCCATGAAAAAGTAACTTTACTCTGATAACTTGTTTGTTTTTTAATTGTACTCTAATTACAAGTACTTGGTTTTTGTAATCAGATTATGTAATAGCACTGGTTATATAAAGACTGTTTATTTCCTGTAGTTATTGTCCAAGTAATCACGTTGTGGTAATTCTGTCTTTAATCTGTTTGCACTGACTGTAGCAATACTTCTGAATTCATAGAGACTGATCATTTGTCTTTGATGATTCATGTACGTGTGGGAATATTTGCAGAAACATAATAGGTCTTTTAGCGATAAACGAATATATATTTAAACAACAACAACAACAGCACAGGCTTGCCTGTAGTAGTAATTTAATGTGATTGTATTTTTGATAGTTGTTTTTTGGATGGATGTTTTTAAAAAGAGGTTTGTAACTGGTTGTTATAGAATATAATACATGTGTACTGAATTTTTTTAGTGAAATTTCAGATCTTCCTCCTAAAACAATTCATTTTAATAGTTGTAATTGGAAAATACAATGTTCATAGAATTGAAAAAGTTATATAGGGAATATTTAGGGTTATTTGTTATTTATGTAGATTTAGACCTGTTTGTTATTAAGTATGAGAGTACACAAAATTAAATATTTACTGTCTATATTTAACTACGATTTGCCTAGTTTTATAAATTCTAGTTGAAGTGTTTTTAATATTTCTATATTACATAGAAATGGATATGGTGTGAGTAGTGTTGTTAGACTGGAGGGAAATCAATGAGTCTAGCAATAATGTCTACTCTATACTCTGTATGGTTGTAAATTTCACTATTGATAACAATTGGTATGTTGGCATGTATATAGATAAGCAGTCTGTGACTTCTGTCCTGTGATATTCAACTAATTTTGTAAAGAGTGAAAACACTGAGATGATATTTGCTGAATGGTTAGTGCAATCACAAAACAGTGATGTCACTAAATAATAATTATGGTGGAGAGGGAAAAATCAAATTCTTCATGGCTTTTCCATAAAGGTGTGCTGTACAAAAAAACCCCACAAAAAATCTGTTCTTGTGTGCAATAAAATGTGCAATAATAAGAATGAGAGGTTCTGTCCAGTGTTATTTTAGCATAATTGAGCTGCTATTATAGGTTTTTATTAATAGTTTAAATTAGTTTTTAATTTTTATATTTCAGTATTCATTTTAATTTGAATAATTGTGTTGTGTTTTGTCATGTTTTACTAGTTTTTAATGTCTATATAGTTTTTATTAACTTCTATTTCAGTTTTAGTTTGTCATGTCAGTGCATGCATAAAGTTAAACTAAAATGGGAAATGTTTCCTTGGCATCTAACTGTTGTTTTAATACTTTATTTCAGTTTTTATGGTTTTAACTAAACCCATTCTAAAATTATTTTAGTCTTAAAAAGTTATGATAGTGGAAATCTTGTGTTCTTTAGAGGGGACCTATTATGCAAAATTCACTTTTGTATTGTTTTTGAACATAATTATGTGTTGGCGGTGTGTGTATACAACCACACTGTTGTAGTAAATATTCATCCACTCCATTTGTTATTTTCCCCATAAATCAGAAACATGTCTCAAAATGAGCCGTTCAGGAATGTTCTCCAATGTGATGTCATTTTGAATAGGCCCGGCCCACGACTGGTAACGATCTCTTCCTTATTAGCTTAGCTCCTCCCCTGAGTGAGCTGTACACAGTCCACCATGTTTATCTCCTCGCTAGATCATTTTAAACCAGCATTCAAGTACGAAATTCATTCTTATAAGCTACTAACATTATTCAGTCAAGAGCAGTAAGTGATTTTCTTTTTGTTTTGCTGTGATTAAAATTCACAGCATAGACAGCAGTAGGTATATTACGCTGCTGTCACACAGATCTAATACACACATGCAATTTCTTTCCCAGCTGTTTACGTTCACAGACATAACAGACTGTGTTTATGTGAACTTTGTGTGTTTTGACATATCCTTGTGTGTATTTGACAGTTTAAGTGCAATAAGACGCGAAAGAGAACGTAGTTTAGTACTCATGTGACGTGCTATCTAAAGGGGCGGTCACACTGCACTTTTTGTTCCGTTGACTTCCATTCATATGCATGCGAATGCGCCAGACCGGAAACGCAAGCTTGTGCGAAAGTTTCGCATTTCGCTGCGTTCCAAACTTCAAGCTTGGTGAACTCTGACCTGTGAATTCGCATCATGTGAAACCACGTGACCAACAGCAGATGGATACGTCACAGCATGACCTCGTAGCTGAATTAAAATAACATAAATTTAAAACTGCAGTGCGGCAGGAAAGTGGAGTAGATTGTATGTTTTTACATTTTAGATGTATTATTATTTGTTATGTGTTGAATTTAAGTTTTTAAAAAGACGCTGCACAGCGTGATGTGCAATCACAAAACAGTGATGTCACTAAATAATAATTATGGTGGAGAGGGAAAAATCAAATTCTTCATGGCTTTTCCATAAAGGTGTGCTGTACAAAAAAACCCCACAAAAAATCTGTTCTTGTGTGCAATAAAATGTGCAATAATAAGAATGAGAGGTTCTGTCCAGTGTTATTTTAGCATAATTGAGCTGCTATTATAGGTTTTTATTAATAGTTTAAATTAGTTTTTAATTTTTATATTTCAGTATTCATTTTAATTTGAATAATTGTGTTGTGTTTTGTCATGTTTTACTAGTTTTTAATGTCTATATAGTTTTTATTAACTTCTATTTCAGTTTTAGTTTGTCATGTCAGTGCATGCATAAAGTTAAACTAAAATGGGAAATGTTTCCTTGGCATCTAACTGTTGTTTTAATACTTTATTTCAGTTTTTATGGTTTTAACTAAACCCATTCTAAAATTATTTTAGTCTTAAAAAGTTATGATAGTGGAAATCTTGTGTTCTTTAGAGGGGACCTATTATGCAAAATTCACTTTTGTATTGTTTTTGAACATAATTATGTGTTGGCGGTGTGTGTATACAACCACACTGTTGTAGTAAATATTCATCCACTCCATTTGTTATTTTCCCCATAAATCAGAAACATGTCTCAAAATGAGCCGTTCAGGAATGTTCTCCAATGTGATGTCATTTTGAATAGGCCCGGCCCACGACTGGTAACGATCTCTTCCTTATTAGCTTAGCTCCTCCCCTGAGTGAGCTGTACACAGTCCACCATGTTTATCTCCTCGCTAGATCATTTTAAACCAGCATTCAAGTACGAAATTCATTCTTATAAGCTACTAACATTATTCAGTCAAGAGCAGTAAGTGATTTTCTTTTTGTTTTGCTGTGATTAAAATTCACAGCATAGACAGCAGTAGGTATATTACGCTGCTGTCACACAGATCTAATACACACATGCAATTTCTTTCCCAGCTGTTTACGTTCACAGACATAACAGACTGTGTTTATGTGAACTTTGTGTGTTTTGACATATCCTTGTGTGTATTTGACAGTTTAAGTGCAATAAGACGCGAAAGAGAACGTAGTTTAGTACTCATGTGACGTGCTATCTAAAGGGGCGGTCACACTGCACTTTTTGTTCCGTTGACTTCCATTCATATGCATGCGAATGCGCCAGACCGGAAACGCAAGCTTGTGCGAAAGTTTCGCATTTCGCTGCGTTCCAAACTTCAAGCTTGGTGAACTCTGACCTGTGAATTCGCATCATGTGAAACCACGTGACCAACAGCAGATGGATACGTCACAGCATGACCTCGTAGCTGAATTAAAATAACATAAATTTAAAACTGCAGTGCGGCAGGAAAGTGGAGTAGATTGTATGTTTTTACATTTTAGATGTATTATTATTTATGTGTTGATTTTAAGTGTTTAAAAAGACACTGCAGAGCGTGAAGTCATATCACGACCGTTGCAGCGCACAAAGAAATTTAGCATGCTCAAAGTCTAGTGTGACCATGGCTTAGCCAGCCTTCTCAGCGAGCTCTTCGGATGGGTGCGCTCAGAAAACATCTCTGGTTACTGTCGTAACCTTGGTTCCCTGAGAGTGGGAACGAGACATTTAGAAGATCACAATGAAAATTCCTCCCCTTCTCCAAAATCCTGAAACCTTATAGGATAATTCCAGTACAATAAACTGGCCAACTGGTGCTAATTATGCAAATTGCATGCAAATACTGACAAGCCTGCTGGCAGTATATAATGCAGTGAGATCAATAATTACCTCAGAATCTGAGACTGAAAGCTTGCCCCACTGATCTAGCAGCGATCATGGTGACCCTCGCAATGCCTCGTTCTCACTCTCAGGGAACCGAGGTTACGACAGTAACCGGAGTCGTTCTCTTTCAAGAGCTTAAGCGTTTACTCTACATGTGAAGATCGCGATGGGAACAATATAGAATCCCGTCATGAGAGCGGCAAAGATCAGCCCGAACCAAGGGCTAAGACCACACCAAGCATGGGATAGAACAACACACAATTCCCAACCAATAGCGATGCCGCTAGGGAAACCCATAGTTGATAGGCGGAGCTAGACCAATGAGCATCTTAGCTCAGGTACACAACATTAGTAAATCTGGCCAGAATAAATGAGCGGCTGTACTAATACAGGGCAGACACAACAACAATAGCAAGGAAGCGCCGTGCATTTTATGTAATGTGCCGTTACCTAGCCTGTGCTGCGGAAAACGTAGAACATCCGACACGGGACAGCTTGCCGAGTCGATATCTCTATCATAGCACCATTTCACGAACACTCCCCATTTAAGAGCATACAGACGCCTATAGTAGAAGGTGCATAAGACTCAATGAGCGTCAAGCACATGGGGAGACAGGGTGCTTAGCCCCTCTAGGACCCCTGAAGTAACCACACATGAAGGTTCCACAGCTCCAGGCTGGGGTGCCATATCGAGCCGTTCGCTTGAGATAACAGGTCCCTCCTGAGTAAAACAGCAAGAAGAACAGCGGGCAGTGTTAGTGAAAGGCTCTCGTTAGTGAAAAGGACTGGCGACAGGAACCGGACCGGACGTAGTCGTCACCCCAAGGGAGGGGAGGGCCCACCAGGGGCTCGCTGGTGGCAGTGGTCCTCGTCCCCGTAAGGCCACAAGCGATGCTCCTCCAAATTCCTCAAAATGTGCGCTGGCAAGTCAGGGCAGTGCACGCAGTTGGACTCCGAGAAGGCTGCCTCAGTGTGGGCCAGGCCTAGGCAGGCAAAGCAGTGCTCGTGCGGGTCCGTCGGGTGGATGGGGCCCATGCAAATTTGGCAGAAGGTAGCCATTGGATGCGGTGAAGATGTTGTCTTGTCTTCAGGTGCGTCTTCGACGATGACAGCGTGAAGAAGATTATGATGTAATTGTCGGTCTCACCGCATTATATACTGCCTGCAGGCTTGTCGATATTTGTATGCGATTTGCATAATTAGTGACAATTGGCCAGTTTATTGTACTGGCGTTATCCTATAAGGTTTCAGGATTTCGGAGAAGAGGAGGAGTTCCCATCACGATCTTCGCAATTTAGAGTGAACGCTCGAAAGAGAACCATATATCAGAAGTTTAAACTTTCATGATGTCGAAGAACTGCAATGTCACGTCAGCAGTGTTGGGCAGTAACGCATTACTTAGTAACGCATTACAGTAATTTGATTAATATTTTAGTAACGGAGTAATTTAATGCGTTATAATTTTCTAAATAGTAATTAGAGTATAGTTACAAGCCGAGGTCTCTATACATTACTGCCGCGTTACATTGCTGACAGAATGCAGTGTTTTATAATCTGGAGATTGTAAAAAGGATGTAGCACACGCACTGTGGAGTCATTCACGGGACTCCCGCAAAATAAAAATATCTAAACATAAAATATCTAAAACAAATAAATTATTATTCATCTACTGCACAAAAGCAGCATGAACTAATATAAAATATAAACGATTAACAGGTGCAAGCGTATGCAGAGTTTCTATTTAGGCTAGAACGCGTGTTTGCAGCGTTGAGCAATGCAGTGCTGAAATCTGCGTGCTCACGAATCCTCTCATTATAACACACGAATTGTATACATTATGAAAGATTCATTATGCATATATTTATTATACATAATAAATATATATTTATAACATATTTATAACAGAGATTTGTGAGATTGCGATGAACTGAGATGTCTTTTAGAGATTATAAATACAGTGCTCGCATAATTAGTGACAATTGGCCAGTTTATTGTACTGGCGTTATCCTATAAGGTTTCAGGATTTCGGAGAAGAGGAGGAGTTCCCATCACGATCTTCGCAATTTAGAGTGAACGCTCGAAAGAGAACCATATATCAGAAGTTTAAACTTTCATGATGTCGAAGAACTGCAATGTCACGTCAGCAGTGTTGGGCAGTAACGCATTACTTAGTAACGCATTACAGTAATTTGATTAATATTTTAGTAACGGAGTAATTTAATGCGTTATAATTTTCTAAATAGTAATTAGAGTATAGTTACAAGCCGAGGTCTCTATACGTTACTGCCGCGTTACATTGCTGACAGAATGCA
>NW_015555831.1:437221-439360 GCF_001515605.1 Sinocyclocheilus anshuiensis
CGCTGCGTTGAGCAATGCAGTGCTGAAATTTGCGTGTTCACGAATCCTCTCGTTATAACACACGAATTGTAGACATTATGAAAGATTCATTATGCATATATTTATTGTGTTATAACAGAGATTTGTGAGATTGCGATGAACTGAGATGTCTTTTAGAGATTATAAATACAGTGCTCTTTGCTGGCATTCTGCCATGCCAAACCATGCACGCAGCAGCCGCTTGCTTTAGTTAAAAATAACAGTGTTCTGTGAATGTTGATGCTTTAATAACAAATATTTATCGGGAGCGTTGTATGCTGGGATTTCATAAATTTCATGGAGAAAAAAGTAACGTAACTATTAATGTAACTAATTACTAATTACTTTTGAAATAAAGTAATCAGAACAGTAACGTGATTACTTTTAAAAGGAGTAATCAGTAATTTGATTACATTTACAGAGTAACTTGCCCAACACTGCACGTCAGATATGATAATCAAGACCAAACAGATGTTTCGTTTTGGCTTGAGTATCCAAGGGTGCTTTTCATTTCTTACGTGTAAAGGCACAGCCCTCTTCTGTCAAGTGGGCGGGGAACAGCAGCTCATTTGCATTTAAAGATGCATGCACGAAAACAGCATGTTTTTGTTTCTGTTAAAAATGGTAATTTTCAGCATGGAATAATAAATGATATTTGGGTTTTTTGAGCTGAAATGTCACAGATACATTCTAGGGGCACCTGAGACTTATATTACATCTTGTAAAAACTATATTAGCATCCAAATCAACGAGCGATAAAGTTCTGTTTATTAACGAAACACTGTGTAGTTTTGTCATCTGCCGCTTTAAATGCTCAAGCTCGTTAAAAGCAGGATGGATTCTGATTGGCTGTCTCATGTTTTTATCGTTCATCAGCTGATAACATCATTATAAAAGTGATTCCAACTAAATTGTTACTCTGCCATTATCATTATACACCCAGGTTAGACGCCATATTGAATTCAACTTCAATATGGCCTTTAACTAAGCAACAGAGCAGTCCATTAAAGATGCAGTTATGAGGAAGTAGTATGTCCCAAAACTTGCCTACTATTCTGCTACATACTCAAAAGTATGTACTTTTTCTTAACAAAAAAAAGTACATACTTTTAGGTCATAGTATGCGAATTGGGACAAGCAAAAGTCTTTACAATGGCACACATTGTATAAAGGTATTACAATGTGTAATTTTAAGCTTTTGTCTAATGAAAGTTTTTTGTTTTTTCTTAAAGACGTGTGGTCAGCTGAACAGTCGGCATGTTGTTTAACAGCAGTAAAATCCATTGAGCGCACTGTACTTCAGTCCGACAAAGCCTCATTTTTATTCCTGTCAAATGAGTCAGCTGACGAATTCAGTTCAAGCTACCATGTATGACTTTTAAGACCTGGAACCTATTTTTGGCTTGTGACTTCACTGCCATTGGCCTATGACAGCAGAAAGAGATGCTCTGTTTTGAAAGCACATGAAGCTATGCAACAGCATCAACACACATTAGAGATGTTTTATGAGGTCTGACAGCCAGAGTCTCACCTGGATCAGATGATGATCAACACAGGAACATGAACACGGCTCTGGGACTCATCAGTGTTCAGACACTTCAGCTGTCAAGAGGGAATACTGCATGGATGAGGACACATTCACTACAGGTCTTCTGTGATACACTACCATTCAAAAGTTTGGGGTAAGTTATTCATTTATTTTACAAATTAATACTTTTATCCAAAAAGACATTTATAATAGTTACGAAAGATTTCTATTTTAAATAAATGCTGTTTTAACTTTCTATTAATAAAAGAATCCTGAAAAAAAAAAAAATCACAGTTTCCACAAAAATATGAAGCAAAAACTGTTTTCAACTTATTTTTTTAAGAGCAATGTAAGGACAACATAAAAATCTCAGGACTGAAATCTGCATCTAGCATCGGCTTCTGGACATTTAGGACATTAGGACCAACGCAGATTACTGAAATGCACTAGCGCCCCCTACTGACACTCAGTCTGATGGAGCAGAAGATTAAGGGACAGTGACATGGTTGCATTTTTTCTTCTGGAACACACACACACACACACACACACACACACACACACACACACACACACTTTTGAAAATGTTTTTTTTT
>NW_015555831.1:439378-440413 GCF_001515605.1 Sinocyclocheilus anshuiensis
TAACACACACACACACACACACACACACACACACACACACACACACACACTTTTGAAAATGATCTTTTTTTATTCTGTCCACATAATAAAAGTCAGTGGTGTCCAAGTCCAATGTTGTTTTGGACCCCATTGACTTTGTGTGGACAAACACGGTTCTTCAAAACACTGTCTTCCGCAAAAGTTAATAATTTAGACAACATAATTCGTAAATGACAACATTTTCATTTTTGGGTGAACTATCCATTAAAGGAGTAGTTCACTTCCAGAATGAAAATCCTGTCATCATTTAATCACCCTCCGCTTATTCCAAACCTGTATGAGTTTATGTCTTCTGTTGAACACAAAAGAAGATATTTTGAAAAATGTTGGCATCCAAACAGTTGGCTACCATTGACTTCAACAGTAGGAAGAAAAAAAAAAAAGCTATGGAAGTCAATGATGACAGAATTTTCATTCCAAAAGTGAACTAGTCCTTTAAAGAGACAGGATGTAGAACAACACTGAAGTAACCTAAGCTACTAATACTAATACAAGTTAATTTTAAAGGGGTCATATGATGTTGCTAAAAAGAACATTATTTTGTGTATTTGGTGTAATGAAATGTGTTGATGCGGTTTAAGGTTCAAAAAACACATTATTTTCCACATACTGTACATTCTTGTTTCTCCTCTATGCCCCGCCTTTCTGAAACGCATCGATTTTTACAAAGCTCATCGGTCTGAAAAGCAAGGTGTGCTGTGATTGGCCAGCTATCCAGTGCGTTGTGATTGGCCGAATACCTCAAGCATGAGACGGAAATGTTACGCCCCTACCATACTGTGATGATGCCCTGTCCGGCCGGAACGACGAGACAAAAACATGAAAACCCATTATAAATGAGGCATTTGTTGCATCCAGTGGGGACATAATTATGGATTATAATGACTCATATACTGTCGTTTTACGCGTTGCATTGCATCGCACCGCGTAAACATAAAACCCTGTCTGCATTTGTGATCGGAGAAATGACAAACAACAAGCACTACTCTACACTGC
>NW_015555831.1:440624-446105 GCF_001515605.1 Sinocyclocheilus anshuiensis
AAAGGAAAACTTGAAATCGCATCATATGACCCCTTTAATAACATTATCAACCCTTCTCTACTTTAGGTTTGGCTAGTTAGCGTGAGTCAGTTAGCCTCTGTTGGGAGATGTTCCTTCACATATATGAACAAAAAATAAAGCAACATACAGATTGCAAATATTTTACATTATTGCCAGTTTTGTTTTGTTTTTTCCCCTCTTATAAAAGCGAGAAATAGTCAGTTTATTTGTCCCGGTTTGCTGCCTTTGAATTCGCAACTCAGGATAATTACTAGTCAAGGAGTAAATATGTTACTACAAAAAATAAAAAATAAAAAAATTCAAAGTTGTAAATCAAGTAATGGAGATTACTGGAGTACATTTCTGGGTGAAAATTGTTTCTACACCATTTATTTCTTCAGTGTACTAAGTACTTTTTCCTGCCATTATAAATGAACCGGTGACACCAATAAATCAAATAAAACAAAGAGAACGGTAACGATAGTGTTTTATTAGTTGATTTATTTAGTCTTGTTTATCTGAAAGTTCGAGTCGATCCCATGCTGTGTTTCCATGAGTAGACAGGTGCTTGTTGGCTTCAGGCAGAATTAACAGATTCAACTTACATGTACTGAAGAAACAGAAGAAATACATGAGGATGCTGACAGAAGAGAGAAAGAGTCAGACCCAGAGGAGATACACAAATAAATCCTGGTAACACTTCACAGAGTCTCATTTGTTAACATTAATGCATTAACGAACATGAACTAGCAATTAGCAGAATATTTGGTAACTTGCTTACCTTTACAGTGTCCTTGTTGCACATTACTGTATTTACTATAGTAATAAAAGTATTGTACAAAATTACAAACAACCTAAAATTCTACAGTAAATGCATGTTAATTAACATTACATAGTACTTAATTTCATAATGACAGTGTAATAAGGACACCTTAAAATAGTGGGTTACACTTTATTTTAATGCGTCCCTGTTACAGTGTAATTATACATTTAAGTACCGAGTAATATTAATTAACTACATGTACTTACTATATGGTTAGGGTTTGGCTTAGGGTTACTTGCATGTAGTTATGCATAATTATTTTTTATTTTAATAGTAAGTACATGTAACGTGTAACAAGGACTGTTACCAAATAGTGTGATCACATTCTATAGCATTTATTAAACGACTGTTCATTTACTCATGTTAATTCAAGTGCATTGACTATTTGATAAATTTTGATTTTAAAAATTTATTAGTAAGTGTTAAAATTGAACTAAGATTAATGAATGCTGTTCATTGTTAACTCATACGGTTAACTAATGTTAATAAATGAAACCTTTTTGTAAAGTGTCACCAAAATCCCTAACTAGAGTTTCACTTCATATTCAGTTGAAGGAAAACTAATGCATCGTGCTTGTTTTGCACCTGATCTTGAGAAATGGTTTTTCCTCCCTTAAAACACAAAAAGCCATCCTATGTATGGCTCTACAGCAATATTTCTGCAGCAGCAGCCTTTGAATAATGATGAGGCGAGAGTTGCATTCATTTCCTAAAAGCTTGAAAAGCGTTATAGTTATTAACCCATTGTCACAGACCACATCACACAATACCACAGACAGAGAACCTGCTGACAAAATATATATATATATTATACACATATTATAAAACACTTCGCTTTTAAGGAAATGTTTTTGAGGGTAAATTTATGATAAATGGCTTGTGTTTCTACTTTTCAAGAAAATAACAATAAATGCCTCCGATAATGGCCACTGAGCTGAACAACTGACAGAACAACACTGATGAAGAAATATGAGCAAACTTATGTAATAAAAGTGTGATTCTCAGGGATCTTGTAACAGGTAGAAAAAAACAAACCTTACTGAGGAAACTCTCCGTTCTGGCCTCATATAATCATATAAGATCTAAGTGAAGAGTTAATGAAAAAACACTTAAGATAAAAAAAAAATACAATAAAACCCTAAAACCTCCCAAAAATATACACTATCATGTCAAAAGTTTGGAATAATTGGGATTATTTGCGCAAGAAGTCTCTCTTAACAAGCGTTTGTTTGATGAGAAATACAGTAAAAAGTGTAAAATTGAGGAAGTATTTTTACAACTTAAAATAACTTTTCTATTTTGAATATGTTTTAAAATGTAATTTATTTCTGTGTCACATGATCCTTCAAAAAACATTCTAATATGCTGATTTGCTGCTCAAATATTATTGGTGCTCAGTTATTAATAATGGTCATTATCAATGTTGTTTTTGTTGCTTAATATTTTTGTGGAAACCACTTTTTTTCCTAAAATCTTTTATGAATAGGAATTTCAAAAGAGCAGCATTTATATGAGCAATTTAATTTTGAGCAATTTAATGCATCCTAATAATTGAGAAAATCAGCATATTAGAATGATTTCTGAAGGATCATGTGACACTGAAGACTGGAGTAATGATGCTGAAAATCCAGCTTTGCATCAAAAAAAATAAATGATATTTTAAAACATATTACAATAGAAACCAGTAATTTAAATTGTAATAATATTTCACAATTTTACTGTTTTTAATGTATTTGTATCAAACAAATGTAGCCTTGGTGAGCAGAAGAGACTTCTTTCAAAATCATTAAAAGTCTTAATTATTCCGAACTTGTGTAGATGGTCTGATAGGTAAGAGCAAAGGTATGAAATAACGAGCGAGAGGGGGAAAGATGAAGTGAAAGACAGGGATGGACAGAACCAGCATTCATCATCTGAACTCTTCTCTATGACACCATGAGCTTCCCTGAGAGACAGAGATGCACGAGAGACACTGAGAGAGAGAGAGAGAGCGAGAGAGAGAGAGAGAGAGGAGAGCGAGAGAGAGAGAGGGGGTCACATCACAGTGGAGTCAGCTGTCTTAACCGTCGGGACAACTCTCTTGCACAACATCCCACGGGGGAAGTTTTTTACTGGTTATAGCAATGAGAGAATGAGGCCTTGGGCAGTGCAACCGACATGAGTGTTGCACAGAAAACATGTAACTGCAAGAAGCTGATGAAATCTTACATGCTTGAGAGTTTTGAAGCTGTATATGCACCAAGTATGCTGATTATGAATAGAGTCTTTTCATTAATTCGACTGCATACAAACATGGGACATGAAATCTGCATGAGAGAGAAAGAGAGAGAGAGAGAGAGAGAGAGAGAGAGAGAGAGAGACAGACAGACAGACAGATGGAGAGAAGGGGGTTTAGCATGTTGGCGGTCACATCTCACTGCTTTTCATCCTCAGCATCTTGCAGCGCGGTTTTATTTTGTTCTTCACCTGAGAGGAAAAAAAGAATGAGCCTTTGTTATTACAGTGGCATTGATAAGTTAAGCTGCACACTGTAAGACAAACTCCACACCTTCCATGTTTTAAGCCTGAAACACAAAGCTAAAGTCAAGCCACAGCACACAAACACTCTGAGTAAGTGCATTTGTGACCCTGGAGCACAAAAGCAGTCTTAAGTCGCTGGGGTATGTTTGTAGCAATAGCCAAAAATACATTGTATGGGTCAAAATTATTGCTTTTTCTTTTATGCCAAAAATCATTAGGATATTAAGTAAAGATCATGTTCCATGAAGATATTTTGTAAATTGACTAACGTAAATATATCAAAACGTAATTATTGATTAGTAATATGCATTGCTAAGAACTTCATTTGGACAACTTTAAAGGCGATTTTCTCAATATTTAGATTTTTTTGCACCCTCAGATTCCAGATTTTCAACTAGTTGCATCTCAATATCGAGAGAGACAAATTCCAAATATTGTCTCGACCCTAACAAACCATGGAGAGCTTATTTATTCAGCTTTCAGATGGTGTATAAATCTCAATTTCAAAACATTGACCCTTATGACTGGTTTTGTGGACCAGGGTCACATTTGTGAGACGCTGCAACTAGTCAAGATACTACAACCAATTTCAAACCAGTTTACAACTGTTTGACCAGGCTTCAGGTCTGTGCACCGTCTCGTGCAGAGATGCCCAAACCAGGGCCTGAGGGCCAACGTTTGCCCGTGATGACCTTTGATTTGGCCCACCATGCCTTTTTACAAGAGGCAGCGAAAAAGTAAGAAAACAACATGCCATTGAAGCATATCTTATTTTCTAATGTATTAGTTAGTTAATTGATCTATCATTGAAATATAAAAAAACAATATTAGTGAATTTGATTTAAGAATGTCAAAAAATATTTAAATTTGTTAAATTGTTGTTGTTGTTATTACTAATACATTCTAATATAATATAGTTGGAAATAATCAAAAGGGACCCTACATAATACACATCCCTTGGTTTATTGTGTACGATTCAGCATGAATTACTGCATTGAGATTATTTTCAACATTCATCAATAAATGCACATAAAAATAATTTTGAAATAAGAATAATGATAATAAATAATAACATTTGTAATAATAGGCTTACACTGTAAATTACATGAAGAGAAATATAAACAAAGATATAAAGCGAAATGTTTTTTTTTTTTTGACAAATCCTCAGGCAAAATGTTATGATCAAGCATAATCAAACAAATTCTACATTCTGATTTAATGAGCCTCGCTTAACTCAGCAATGGCTCAATGGGTTCGTAGTTTATTTTGCTTATTAGGAGCAACACGGGTCAATGACGCCGCTCCTTATTCAATAATGCTAAATTTATGGAGAGTAATTGTAGTTAATCAATGCAGCTTTTTTCTAGCCCAAGAAACTTTTATTAAATAATAACTTCATTTTATAAATTATTTAACACCATGCCAGTTTCTTTTGTCATTAAAACCATACTCGAGTTATTAAAAATGACAGAAATGATACATTTAAAGAAAATTATAGAAACGGAAACTAAAAGATATTCAAGATCAATTTTTCCAAAATTCTAAAACTAAATTTGGAATAATTTGATTAAAACCCTTTCAAGGGTATCAAGAGAACAAAATCTACTCAGAGTAGGGTTGTAACGGTGAGGAAAGTTTCTCACCGGTTAATCGTCGTGTGACAACACGGCGTTCCCTCTTTTCCTCACTTTCCTTCGCTTTTAAATAGCTTAAAAGCACCAGTGCGCATTTTACTTTAATTAGAGGCAATTCGGCGTCAATTGCTTGAATGCAACAACAAAATACAACGTCAAACTCACTTTAGCCTATATATATATATATATAAAACATAGAACTTTTATTAACAAAACAAATAAAAATACACCATGCTATAGGGCAGGCTATGCCTAATATAAAATAACAAATAACTTACATAAAGTTTAAATAGGTATACAAAATGTAAACGGAAATATGTAAACATGTATAATATATAATCAAATAAATAAGAAACGTAGAACGTTTATTAGCAAAACGAGTAAGAAAGCTTGGAGGCACGGCATACACCTTGATGTCAAATAAAATAACTAAATGACACAAAGTTTAAATAAAGTAAAAATCAGCAAACAATGTGGAACCAATTAAATAAGAAACAAATGTTT
>NW_015555831.1:449421-453279 GCF_001515605.1 Sinocyclocheilus anshuiensis
AAACTTCCAAAATCACCTTAGATAAACGGCAAAAGTCAACAGGCTTTTCAAAATCCAAAATACTGCCAAACAGGTGCTTTTGCATCTCGTTTCGAAACTAAATCATCCGCGATCGTCTTGTCTGTCTCACCTCACTCTTCGTGTCAGTCAGCTGGACTCACTCACCTCACTGGAGAAATTAAATCTGATCTGTGATGCGACGGTCGTTTGGCACGCTGCATTGAGCAGCCGCGTTCAGTTTTAATTGTAGTGTCTGTTCTTTTACTGAACTAAATAATTTTTATTACTACAAAAAATCAAAACGACGGTGGGGGTTGGTGCCGCGGTGGGCAAGTGACATAACCGGTGTTGCGGCTTAACACCGGTATCACCGTCTATCGCGGCAAGCCTAACTCAGAGGAGTAGAAATATTACAATCCAATAAAATGTTTATATATATGTATGTATAAGTTTTCATTAAAGTTATCAAAAGTTCTTTATTAATTTGTTGTTTTACTGAATTTGTCTCTCTCTTTTTCTATTTCAGACTACAACTTGTGGGATTACATGGTTTTATTATGGTCCTTTCTCTTAACCTCAAAACGCTCTTTAAACAAGCTGTCATTTTACCTCACGGTTCATTTCAGAACTTTTTTTTTTTATTACAATCATTATGTAATCCACTTTCACAGTGTTTGCTTCAGTCTACTATGGACATGTCCAGTGAGTGTCTCACCGTCTCCCTGTGTGTCTGAGGTCCAGAGCGTCAGGTTGTCCCGTAACAGCTGCATGATGAGCGTCGAGTCCTTGTAACTGTCCTCACTCAGCGTGTCCAGCTCCGCTATCGCATCGTCAAACGCCGCCTTCGCCAACCTGTTGGAGGAGCGAGAGGAGAGTCAGACTGGCTTTTTCAGAGGGGTTTCCCATAAGGCAGTGGTTCTCAAGCAGGGGGCTGCACCATGAAGTATTAAAATGAATAAAAAATATAATAAATTACTTACTAATTAAAAAGATCTCATTTGAAATGATAAACACAAAATGGAGATGTAGACTGAAATCATATTTCTTTTTCTCTCTAAATAACTATTGTTTTTATTAAACACCTGGAATCACAAAATGCATCACGGCTAATTACGTTTATAAATCAGCACTCCCATTTTCTGCTAATATATCAATAAGTCACATTTATTTTTATAGCAGTTTATACAATATAGACTGTTTCAAAGCAGCTTGACATGAATAATCAGGAAAATAACAGTGTTTATTTTCTACAGCACATCAATTTTGAATTCAGACAAGTGTTATTATTCAGCTCAAATCAGTTCATGTTCTCATCCTGCAGTTAAATTGATAATATTAATCAATATTAACTGTCTTTTAAATAAGATTGATATATTAGCAGGCTTCAAATATTGTGTCAGAAAACGGGGGTCTTCTCAAGGAACCGCTGCTGTTGGGAATCTAAAATGCAAATATTCCAGCAATGTGATGACATTAGTAATCATTAATATTTAATGTATAATGTCAACATTATTAATCATTAATATATATGCAAATGATTTTAAACTTTTAGGATGTACACAGCCACATTTATCGCACATATTTAGGAATCAACCTATGATAGCCATAGGCTTATTAACTAAAACCGAAACCATTAAAAAGAATAATTACGTGTGAAAAAATAAGCTTAAACTTATTTTATTTCAACTAGTTGCTAAGGGAGCATCTCATTTTCATTCAGTTTAACTTGATATACTAAAATAACTCAAACTATAAGTGAAATAAAAATGAATAAAAAAATAATAATTATAGAGATAAAAAAAAAAAACTACAAGCAAAAATTACTTTCAATTTAAAACGAAAACAGAAAATATCAAAATAAAAACTAGTTCAAAATATGAATAAAACTATACGAGTAGATCAGTTACACTAAAATAACACTGCTTAGCCATAGGCGTCTGCGCATATTAATATTGGACAGAAGCAAGTCAAAAAACAGTTTAAGCGAGGAGAGAAGAAGCCTAACCTGCAGGCGCGGTCGGGGGAATTAAGGATCTCGTAGTAGAAGACGGAGAAGTTGAGAGCGAGGCCGAGCCGGATGGGATGTGTGGGGGGGAGCTCAATCATGGCGATGTCACTGGCAGCTTTATACGCCACCAAACTGTTCTCCGCTGCTTCCTTCCTGTCATTACCTGTGGCAAACTCTGCTAGGTACCTGTCGTAGTCGCCTTTCCTGCAAACACACAAGACACAAAACCTAGTGTGGGTGAAGAGCTTCATTATCTTCTTATTAGCTACTATTCTGAGCTCTTATGCTGTCAGAAATGTGTTCAAAAATAGACAACACCGGTATAATGAATAAAGCAGGCTACTGTATGCTGGAGCATTAAAATACACACTATGCAAATTTTCTGGGTATTCACATGCCTTTTTTGGTAAAAAAAAAAAAGAAAAGAAATGAAAAGAAAAGAGAAAATAAGTATTATGCAGTTAAAGGGATAGTTCACCCAAAAATGTCTGGTTCACAAACAAATTATTCTTTTGAACTGGTTCTTTTTGTACCGTCTAAAACAGTTTGAGCTCGAGCAGCACAGATCTACAAGTTGCTCAATCAAAAGTCACTTTCAGACTCCGACTCGAAATGAGGAAAGAGTAGATGACGTTTTTAATGAAGTTCCAGACCGCATCAGTAAGTTCTTGGTCCTTGGTTCACTTCATTTTACCGCTGATTCGTTTACAAAAAAGGCACAATTCAACGCTGGATTTTCAGAAAGACTGAAACTAAAAGACGATGCTGTGTCGACTATATTGGATCTGACAGTAATGTCGCACCTCACGAGTGTGAGCAACTGTTTTTATTGCATGGTCACTATTGCTTTGTCTGTTATTACAGATCGTTTGATACATGGGTCAAAGACGTTAAGATGCCCGCATCAAAAGAAATTTACAAAAGTGATTTTATGTCCATAGAAAGCACATTAAATGCAAGTAAATTGTCTACTTTTAAGGTTTCAAATAAGTTTTTGGAGAATAAAATGTCAAAATTTGGTTGAAATAATGTTACATTGTCATTCAGTGTAACACAATATTTAAGTAAAAACTCAAACAACATGCTTATTCTGACGTGTACATATTAAAATATATAAAAGAATAAGGGAGCATATTAAATTTGACTGTGTTTTAAATTAGTAAAACATTCTTACTGACAAACGGGCAAAACTTAGGACAGTGGCAAATTTTACTAATTAGTATTTGGGGTGAAGGTAATTAGTCTTTTAATATGTCATAAATTGACTTTTGTTGTAAATATGCCTGACAAGATTGAAAGCAGTATTACACTTATTGTTTTTATGCTTAAACCCTTTTTTCCTTTTTTACCCATATACTGAGAATTTATGCTTTATTAACCTAATTCACAGCAGCGTCCATCTATGAAGGCTTTAGGCCAGGTCTGTCCAAACTCGGTCCTGGAGGGCCGGTGTCCTGCAGAGTTTAGCTCCAACCAGCTCCAAAACACCTGACTGGAAGTTTCTAGTAAGCCTAGTAAGAGCTTGATTAGCTGGTTCAGGTGTGTTTAATTAGGGTTGTAGCTAAAGTTTCTGCGTTCTCAGACCTCCTGTCATTATCACTGCCTTCAAAACTCTGCGGGACACAGGCCCTCCAGGACCGAGTTTGGATACCCCGCTATAGGCTGTCAAACACGCACAGCTGTTACCAAATCATACCAGTGGGTGTTTACTTCCGACTCTACAATCCATTTCGATGAGGAGGGTCAAAAAAGGACAGAAAATAGCCTATTACTTCTGAATTTTTATGTAAAAATCTTGATAACATTATAAGTGGACCTCAGAGAATAGTACAAAAAAACAAAGGCAGATA
>NW_015555831.1:453326-463050 GCF_001515605.1 Sinocyclocheilus anshuiensis
ATAGGCCTATATGGTGTATTTTTATTCGTTTTGTTAATAAAAGTTCTGAGTTTGACGTTGTTGTTGCTTGAATTGAATCAACGCCAAATTGCCGCTAATTTGAAAGTGAAAGTAAAACGCACACGGCGCTTTTTCAAGCTATTTGAAAGCCAAGAAATCCGAGGAAAAGAGGGAAAACTCAAACGAACAATTGCTTGACGCCAAATTGCGGCAATTCAATTTGCGGCCGCTAATTTGAAAGTGAAAGTAAAATGCGCACTTTTACAAGCCATTTGAAAAAGAAGAAAAGAGGGAAACTCAAATGAACTAACACCCCCCACCCCAACCCCAACGGTGATACCGGTATCACCGGTGTTGTCACACGGTTTATGAATCACCAAGGGCCACAGTCTCACCTAAAAATCATCTTTACTGTTCTACTGAAGAAAAAAAAAAAAAGTCACCTACATCTTGGATGGCCTGAGGATGAGTAAATTAACAGCTAATTTTAATTTCTGGGTGAACTATCCCTTTAAGCAAGCACTGCTTTTTAAAACAGACAAAAAAATAAATGTTAACATTTAAGGGGATCAATTTCTAAATGTACTGATAAAGCCCTACAAAACCTTACATTTACATGTCTGCATTTGGCAGGCCCTTAAATCCTAAACAATTTAGCGTGCATGATTAGTATGCTTCAAGGTGTACATTTAATAATTATGCACGTTTCTTGGGAATCAAATCCATGACCTACATGAGGCAAACGTTTTATGCTCTACAGAAATAAAGCCAGGTTTCATGTCATATTTAGCATGCAGAACCTCACCCATCTAAGAGACCTATAAAGTCTTAAATGCATGCACTTTGTTTCGTCAAACACCTACATTTTGTAGTAGAAAACTTTGGACTCCCCTGTGTTGGCTGCAGGAATGAGGTGTTTGTCCAGTACATCCAGTATGTCATTGCAAACAGATTTCAGCTCATTCTCAACCTGCAAAAGATAAGAAGAGAATCCGCAGAGTAATTATTGCATCATGTACATCTAGATCACTGCACACATTACTGTTTCTGAGACATAAAACTCACGACTCAAGACAAGGCATTTCAAGGGATGGATTGAAGTGTTAGAAACAAGCACTAAGGTATTATAAAGAACAAACGTTTATTAAAGGTATATAATAGGGATGCACCGAAATGAAAATTCTTGGCCGAAGCCGAAACCGAATTTCCGCCATTGCATAAATTAAATAGCCAAAATGTGCTTTTTACTGTTTTGTCTTGCTTTTCAAAGAAAACAAAAAATCTATTACAAAACAACAATTTAAAAATATTTAACACTGAACATTTTTAACATTCTAGCAGACAGTATTAGAAAACATGACGTTTTGCAGTTTATTTACTAATCGTTTAAGGCCATTTCGCGATTTCAATCTGGGCTGGGCAAAAAAATTGATTTTTCGATTTATCGTTTTTTTAAATGACGTCGATTCGATATCGATTCTCAAAAGCTGCGAATACGCGTGCATGTGTGTGTGTGAGAGAGAGAGCGAAAGAGCGAGAGAGAGAGCGAGAGAGAGAGACAGAGAGACAGACAGGGTCACATCACAGTGGAGTCAGCAGTCTTAACCGTGGCTTGTGTACTGCAAACACATACCAGCTTCATCACTGTGTCTGTCACGCGACTCTGTTCCCCTTTCGGGCTCTGTCTTTACATTTATTTTGAAAGATGAAGCTCGCGATTATGGTAAGGGGCGTTACATTTCCGACGAGTGCTTGCGGTGTTCGGCCAATCACAATGCACTGGGTCAGCTGGCCAATCAGAGCAGACTGCGCTTGTCGGAAGGAGGGACTTTGTAGAAAACGAAGCGTTTGAGAGAGGCGGGGCATAGAGGACCTACAATAATGTACAGTATTTGAAAAATAATGTGTTTTTTGGACATTAAAGCATGTCAACATATTCTGTTACACCAAATACACAAAATAATGATCTTTAAAAAAGCATCATATGACCCCTTTAAAACAAGATCTGTGAAATGCTATAGTAATACTATAAATCTGCGGAAGCATTTGATATCACGCATAAGGCGCCATGATTTCCGCAATGAATGAATGGTGCGGCGCACTGTTTTGTTTACTACACACATACCAAAGCGCGGATGACGCTCGCGGTGTTTTCAGCTTCTGCCGTCTCACTATATGATGATATGAACACGAATGTCATCTCCAGCTGCTCTGAGGGTCACTTCATTAGCATTTACCGTTTCATTTGAGAAAACTACCGTCATATCACATACACAGCAGCTGGAAGTTCTTCACGGCAACCCGTCAAAATAAAAGTTTAGTTTAACGTTAAGAAACTGTCAAAATATTACCATTTAGCAGTCTTAAGACTCGATGCTACTACTGCTAATAAATATTAATAAATCTTTATTTTTAAAGGAATAATCACATGTTTTAATGTTTTAACAGTAAACCTCTGTTGTGCAGCACTTTGTTTGCCAAAAAATAAAAGGGTTTAATTTTCATTTGATTAGGATAAATTAAATTAATGTTTTATGCCTTCATCTGATTACCAGAAAAATTAAGAACATTTTATAGGGCCCTATTATTGTTTAAAAAAGGACCCATACAAAAAAAAGTATAGGTTTAAAATACAGGCATGTGGTTCTTAATTTCTTTTTATTAATTCACCATTTGTAAACTGATGTTTACTGTTCATTTTTTTAGAAATATCAATAGCATTTGTATTAAAACTATATTCACTGAATGTAATCAAAAAATCGAGAATCGAATCGAATCGAGAGCTTGCGAAACGAATCGAATCGGGACATCTGAATCGATACCCAGCCCTAGAGTAAACCAGCAACAATCACCCCGTCCTCTTCTCATCGAAGACATGCGATGCAATCCTAAACAGTCTCTCGCTGTCGGTGCTTGTAATGATTTTTGCGTCTTTCTCGGACAGTTTTAAATGCTTCACTTAAATTGTTATGCTTCTTCCCATTTTTGGGTGAACTATCCTTTTAAGGCTCCATGCAATCTCACCGCTTGTCTGTATTCGCGGATCATTTTGAGTTTGCCCTCTCCTCCCTTGCTCTCCTCTTTCTGCTCAATGCTGCTGATGATCCTCCAGGAGGCTCGTCGAGCTCCAATCACGTTCTTATACGCCACCGACAACAGGTTTCTCTCCTCTACCGTGAGCTCGGTGTCCTTTCCTGCAACGCTCTTCATAGACTCCACCATTTCTGAAACACAGAGAAGAATCATATTAATGACACAAAGCAAACCCATCATCAAAGATCTGGGGAGCAAAGGTCAAACTAAATGATAAATATAGTACATAACAACACTGAATGTCACAGACTGGGTACCGAGTGGTTTAAAAAAAAAAAATAATGCATGTCCAAAGTAGTAAGTTCAGATAAGAGTAATGTTTGTAGCAGATGCTAGTTTAATCTCACTAGTTCACACTCATTTAGCTCAAACCATTTTACTTCTGCATAAATAAAACTCAATGACACGGAAATAGCGACAGATATTTTCTTTCATATTGTGACATGCATAATAACATAAAATCATACACAAGTACAGAACAAGCAATAATTGGTTTAACCAATATTGTTTTCCTGACATTGAAGCATTTTTCCATAATCAGATAATGGTTTTAATGGATTTTTTTTCTTAAAATCTTCAATTATCCCCAGTGACATATTTAATGCACCAATGAAAATGACTGAGAAATACCACGTATTGTCCCAAATGTCAACATCGAGGTCCATAAAAACATGAATACAGTAAAAATATCCAGAATAAACAGCTGGATTCAGGCTAGTCATCATTGCATCAGCTAAAATCTCAACGCAGTCTGATTTTATTCAGATAATGTGTAGCGAAAGGAAAACAATGCATCATTTAGTGCGTTGCATATCTTTTGAATCACATGCTCTCCGATCAACTGATTACAGTAACGTTACAATATCAGATGCGCCACTCATAGATTGTACACAACAGTTCTTAGCAACGCGAGCACAGATCAACATTGGCTTTAGCTCGCGAACAATGCAGGGGTTGGGCTGAGTTAGTTTGGGCCTTTCCAAAACAACAGCGCTCCTGGATTTTTCTTCCCATTTCTCCTGGACGTGACACGTGTGAATGGACAGCGCTTAGGTTTTGGGTTCAACACACAATTGTATCAGTTGCACGACATCCCTCTGTTTACTGCTGTCCCTCGGATGTAATTCAAGAGCGTGACAACACCCGAAAATATCAACTCACCATCGTATCTCTCGGCTTGTTCTGCTAGCTTAGCCTGATAAACCAAGTGCTCTCGATCTGCCATGATTACTGGGGACCGCGAGGAGGTGGACAGGGTGAAGGTAAGAGACGCTGTCTGTTTGTACAGACGGATGCAAATGGTGTACAAAACGGAATAGATATGTTATATTGGGATACTTGGTGTAGCAACAGCAGCTTAAAATCCTCGTATCCTGCCGGCGACTAAATATGGCGATGAAACTCCATCCGGGAACTTCGAGTCGTGCGCGTTTTGTGACGTTCGTACAAAGTAAAAATACGTCTATCCTCCAGACTACCAGAATTTTTTGTTTTTAGTGAATTTAGTATTTTTTTCCCAAGTCATTACGTTGTTTAGAGCATAAAAAAAAAAAAAAAGTAAATGGAATTTTTTTTTACACTGTATAGAAAGCAATGCAGCCAATGTAACATTTTTGACAAATATTTTATTCCCTAACGAAAATTAACCATGGTTTTATAGTTACTATAAGGTTACTATAGTTAAACCATGGTAAGCACAAATTAACCATGGTTTTGCCATACTAACCATAGTTTAACCATGGTATTTGTAGTAAAACTGTGGTTAAACAAATGGTAATCAATGCCAAAAAAAAAAAAACGCATGGTTACTACATGGTTAATTTTCTGCTGTGTCCTCTGTAGAGGACACCAGGACTTTAAAAGACATGAATAGACATGGAAAGGCAAAAACAGTGGGATTTTTTTAAATCACCAATCAATTTTTATTTTTTTATACCAAACTTTATATAAAGATGATTCTCAGCTATATTATAAAAGATATAACAGAATGATTTGATATGCCATTTTGCTGTGTGCAATATGAGTGTAAAATGGCCATAAATGGGTTTGATGTAGCCTATAAACTGTATCTAATTTGCATATTAATCTATTTTTGGGGCAACATGTAATGGAAAAAAAAAAGAAGTGTAATAATGGGAGTAATAATTGGCAAGATTTGCAAAATAATATCTCATATTTCATAGGAATATTGATATACAATTTCCTTCCCGATTCACTTGTTGTCTCCTAAAATGCATAATAAACATGCTTTAAGTCCTGGGGCCAGTTGCATAAAAGGTTTAGAGTAGTTAGTCATCCGATTTTTTTCTTTAAAACTGGTCATCATTTTTTTTTTAATTAGTTACATAAAAGCATACATTAGTTTAAGTTGAATCCCAAAATATAATAAATATATACCGGTAATATAATGTCAAAACTCCATAGCTGGGAGTCAGGAGGCTATGGCAAGACGTTTAATCAGTTAAAGCTTCGGTAGTCGTAAATTACTTTTTACTTGTCAAAATTACAATTCCAGATATCTGTGACATGTCAAGATATTTGTAATCCAGTTATTACTTGTCATACTGTTATTTACATTGAATCCCTAATTGTTATTCAACCAGTCAGAATTCTAATTACAGATATCTTTATCTTTTCATCATTAAAGATATCCAGAATGTATTTTTGATACCTGAAATATTCAAAATAGCCTTACTTTGTAGATATCTTGAATTTGATTTGAGTAGTCAAAACTTAATATTTTAAATGTGAAGTCTTACTAATTAAATGCCATTTACAGGTTAAAGGAAATCCCAACCGTATGTAGTCATACGCCTCTATAAATAAGATATGGCAAGCCAATTTATCATTTAATGCTTTGGTTTGACAATTACATTTTAGATAGTTACAATTGTTTTGACAAGTCAACATGATCATTAGAGATACGTGCAGTTATAATTTGACTAGTAAGAAAGATGGTTCAAGATATCAGTAAGTACATTTTGACTAGTCAAAAATCCATGCAAGATATCTCTAAACTTCATAGGGGCAAAATTGTTTGGTGTGGGGAAACTGACGCCACAAATGTGAGACCATCATCATTTTTGAAAATAAAAAATCTTTTTCACACAATGAGATATTTAAATGATTTACTTTATCATAGTTTTTAGCATGTAATAATTCATATTTATATGAAACTATAAGGCATTTGGAAAAAAATGAAGGCATGATAACAGGTTTCCAAGTCAGTTTTGAATCTGATTTTCATATAAGGACACTGTAATGTGTTTATCACACATATTAAAAGAATAATTCAGACATTATTTCCTCACCCTGGTGTTGTTCTAATGCAACTGTAACAAAGCGAATACAGCTTCATACATCAGAACCCAGAATGACTCTGGTCTTACCATTCAGCTGCTTTAACTTTAAGATGTTAAGAACTTTTGCAGATCCTCTTGCCAGATTTGTTCCACAATGCACCAATTTTAGAACAAGAATTTAAAAATAAAAATGGATGCAAGAAATTTAAAAGGAGAAAAGGGTAAGTGAAAACCTTGCAAATAAATTATCTGTTCATCCTTTCTGACAGTTAAGTAAGTCTGATACTGAATAGTCTGTAATTTCTCCTTGGTAATTTATTTACTTAACTCAATTTTACAATGAATGCAAAAGCAAAATTAAAGTTAACCCACTGCAAATTTATTTAGTGCAAAAGAGGTGTTGTTTGGCATAAAGATGATCCTCGTCCTTTCACTGGTCATCTGTGGAGAGGTACTAAGTTGCACCTATTGACAGAATAAAAATGCCATTAATAATGACCTTGATATTTTCCTAATTAAAATGAATTAATACAATAAACACATTCTTTACCCCAGTAGTCCTCTACCAGACCATTGCTTCGGAGTCAAATTAAGATGTACTTCTTGTCCACTTCGAAGCAATCCAACACGTAGAGATTTCTAGAGTAAACAGAAATAATTCACCAAGACAAAATTAAACTGAATCATGTAGTACATAAACAGGAATGTAAAGTATTAAAAAGAGTAAGTAAATGAGCTACAGTTTTTAACTTAAAGGAAAGAGCTTCGAGTTACAACAAACCCCTTCACTATGTTGGACAACAGAAGCGACGTCATGCAGATTCCTGAAGTTTTGTGTATTTACAGACCCAAACTCTATAATCTCATCACCGACTCGCAAACCCTACGAACAGAAGAAAACTGAAATCAATGAAAGTTTTTACTCATGAAAAATCCACTATGAACAATCAGCCACTTTGTAAAGTGCTGCACATCTGTTTTAAACTCTCTAGTTGCATAATCAGTTTGTGCTTCGACTCAAAAAGAGACTTAAGTACTACTATGAAATGAAATAAACCTTCCAATGAGCAACAGTTAACATGCAGTCATTACATGTTATAACTAAAAAATATAAAATATACAAGAAGTCAACATGAAATGCATTTAAAGGTTGCAACATTTTACTAATGTAAATCATCTGATTTTAGATGTATTAAGCAAACAAGTTAAAGGTCCCCTGAAATGCTTAGAAACACGCAGCGTTACTCAATGTGTTGACGGCATTTTAACTGAAACAGGAAGAGAGGGCGGGACATATCAAGCAGCCCCGCCCCTTTTTAAAATAGCCAATAGCGTTCGTTTATATCACAGCTTGGGCTAGAGCCGTTCAGAGCCGTTGAGCTCCGTAAAGCCGCATTTGACAGGGTATGCCAGCCACAATCTCATCCATATTGCTATAAAATATAGCATTCTGTGTAGAATTCAAATAGCTCCGATACATTTTGTGGTCTGCGCTGACTCGCGCATGTGATCCGCTCCATGCTATCGTGTCTCTGGACCGGAGCAGAGTGTGTGTGTGGTGCGGTGTTTAGCGTGACACAGCGCGAAACCAGACTTCTTTTTTTCCTCAATGGAAAGCATATTTACACTGTTTGAATCGTTCCCTGTCCCCTATATAGTGCACTACGTGCCATTCACTGTACAGAAAATACTAATTCTGTGGACAAGTGACCGATTTCAGCCGCAGCTTCAGCTTCTATTTTATAGTGTAGGGGGCGGGCGCTTCGGATTCTAGAGAGCATTTGATTGGACAAAGTTTGATGAGACGCTGAAGTACGATGTGACGTCAAAAAAATCATTGAACCGTTTTGGCAGAAGTGACGAACTGCAAGCTTTGAATGCTTATATCTTCTAAATGCGAATTTTGTCACTGTTTTGGAGCACACTGCCTTATAGATAACCTTAAGACTAACATATTGATACTAACACCCAAAAAACTTTAATTTTGATTTCATGGGGACTTTAAGTTGACTTAATAAATCTGTGAATATGAAGGTTAGAAATGGGGCACAAACTCACGGCCTGAAAAGCAGGGGAGCCCTGTGTTACAGTGTCCACCAGTGCAAACGGGGCTGGCAGAGACGCGGTCGGCTCCGTGACTTCCGTCTTTGTCACATCCTTCTCAGGTTTGACACTTGCTGTGGCATGCAGCTTATGAAGGGCCTCCTCAATCTCCACCATGATAGCTTTGTGATCATTCTGTAAACCTTTATAAATGATAAAAAAATAAAGAACTTGAAGAGTTACAAGAATGATTAGAAATTATTAATAATAACTGAGCAGCAAATCAGCATATTAGAATGATTTCTAAAGGATAATGTGACACTGAAGACTGGCGTAATGATGCTGAAAATTCAGCTTTGATCACAGCAATAAATTACATTTTAACATATACTCACATATATTCACATAACAGTTACAGTGCATCCGGAAAGTATTCACAGCGCTTCACTTTTTCCACATTTTGTTATGTTACAGCCTTATTCCAAAATGGATTAAATTCATTATTTTCCTCAAAATTCTACAAACAATACCCCATAATGACAACGTGAAAGAAGTTTGTTTGAAATCTTTGCAAATCTATTAAAAAAAATAAAAAATAAAAAAAAATCACGTACATAAGTACACTCAAAATTGAGCTCAGGTGCATCCTGTTTCCACTGATCATCCTTGAGATATTTCTACAACTTGACTGGAGTCCACCTGTGGAAAATTCAGTTGACTGGACATGATTTGGAAAGACACTCACCTGTCTATATAAGGTCCCACAGTTAACAGTGCATGTCAGAGCCCAAACCAAGCCGTGAAGTCCAAGGAATTGTCTGTAGACCTCCGAGACAGGATTGTATCGAGGTACAGATCTGGGGAAGGGTACAGAAAAATTTCTGCAGCATTGAAGGTCCCAATGAGCACAGTGGCCTCCATCACCCGTAAATGGAAGAAGTTTGGAACCACCAGGATTCTTCCTAGAGCGGGCCGCCCGGCCAAACTGAGCAATCGGGGGAGAAGGGCCTTAGTCAGGGAGGTGACCAAGAACCCGATGGTTACTCTGACAGAGCTCCAGCATTTCTCTGTGGAGAGAGGAGAACCTTCCAGAAGAACAACCATCTCTGCAGCACTCCACCAATCAGGCCTGTATGGTAGAGTGGCCAGACGGAAGCCACTCCTCAGTGAAAGGCACATGACAGCCCGCCTGGAGTTTGCCAAAAGGCACCTGAAGGACTCTCAGACCATGAGAAACAAAATTCTCTGGTCTGATGAAGCAAAGATTGAACTCTTTGGCCTGAATG
>NW_015555831.1:463926-495162 GCF_001515605.1 Sinocyclocheilus anshuiensis
GATTCTTCCTAGAGCGGGCCGCCCGGCCAAACTGAGCAATCGGGGGAGAAGGGCCTTAGTCAGGGAGGTGACCAAGAACCCGATGGTTACTCTGACAGAGCTCCAGCATTTCTCTGTGGAGAGAGGAGAACCTTCCAGAAGAACAACCATCTCTGCAGCACTCCACCAATCAGGCCTGTATGGTAGAGTGGCCAGACGGAAGCCACTCCTCAGTGAAAGGCACATGACAGCCCGCCTGGAGTTTGCCAAAAGGCACCTGAAGGACTCTCAGACCATGAGAAACAAAATTCTCTGGTCTGATGAAGCAAAGATTGAACTCTTTGGCCTGAATGGCAAGCGTCATGTCTGGAGGAAACCAGGCACCGCTCATCACCTGGCCAATACTATCCCTTCAGTGAAGCATGGTGGTGGCAGCATCATGCTGTGGGCATGTTTTTCACCGGCAGGAACTGGGAGACTAGTCAGGACCGAGGGAAAGATGAATGCAGCAATGTACAGAGACATCCTTGATGAAAACCTGCTTCAGAGTGCTCTGGACCTCAGACTGGGGCGAAGGTACATCTTCCAACAGGACAACGACCCCAAGCACAAAGCAGCCAAGATAACAAAGGAGTGGCTATGGGACAACTCTGTGAATATCCTTGAGTGGCCCAAGCCAGAGCCCAGACTTGAACCCGATTGAACATCTCTGGAGAGATCTGAAAATGGCTGTGCACCAACACAGAGGTCCTGCAAAGAAGAATGGGAGAAACTGCCCAAAAATAAGTGTGCCAAGCTTGTAGCATCATACTCAAAAAGACTTGAGGCTGTAATTGGTGCCAAAGGTGCTTCAACAAAGTATTGAGCAAAGGCTGTGAATACTTATGTACATGAGATTTTTTTTTCTTCTTCTTTTTTTAAATAGATTTGCAAAGATTTCAAACAAACTTCTTTCACGTTGTCATTATGGGGTATTGTTTGTAGAATTTTGGGAAAATAATGAATTTAATCCATTTTGGAATAAGGCTGTAACATAACAAAATGTGGAAAAATGAAGCGCTGTGAATACTTTCCAGATGCACTGTATTTTAAATTCTAATAATATTTCGCAATATTACTGATTTTACTGTATTTTTGATCAAATAATTGCAGCCTTGTTGAGCAGAAAATACTTTTTTCAAAAATGTTTAAAAAATCTTAATTATAACAAACTTTTGATCAGTACTGTATATATATAGAAAGAGAGAGACCGTTATTTATGAAATATTGTAATCAGATTTTGTCATTTTGAGCGTTTTTTTTTCTGTACAATGACACCAATATTTGACATCACTTCCACTGTACGTGTGTTGAGTGAACGTAATTTTGGGTATGTCAAATTCAGGTGGAAATCCAAAACATGCACCAAAGGTTAATAAATGATTTACCATGAATGACACCAATTCCTTACTGAAATGAAGCAAACATTTATTCCCTTAAAAAGAATCACTGTATCACTAGCATGGCATAGTGGTGGTAAAACTATGGTACTGTAATATATACTATGCTACTGAATGATTAACATATTTATATACCTTTATACATGTCAATGCCATTATCATGATACTTTTTGTGTTCACTACTATGAAAAGGCATACGAAAATTCATCACAATCATTTAACACACAGGTGAAAAATGTACTCACAAGATATATTGTGCCTTGCTGTTCGGACCTTGTACAAATCCACATCTGCACGAGGAAAGCCTTCCACATCAACCAGAGGAGCGTCCATGCCTACACCTGCCTGCTGTGCAAACACACACACACACACCATAAGAAGAAATGTCTTTAGAAGACATTAAAGAAAACATTTTACAAAGATATATCAGATGTGTTAGTATAACAACAACTTATTTCTTTTTGATTGAAGGACTGGGTCCCCTGCTGCATAATATTAAGCCATAACATATCAGCATGTAACATGGCTATCAACTGGCTATAATAAACTCTTACAAATCTATGGCCAAAACCCAGCCATCCAACTGAGAGGGCAGACCAACTACAGTCTAATCGAACGTCTGACTGTATAGAGTCAGATTTTATTTGATTTGTTTTATCTTTCCTAATAGATTTCTGAACAATCTTCCAATAAAGTGAGTTTTAAATAAATTTTGCAGTGTGAGATGTCCAGAGTGGGCTTATATGGTATACGGGTCAATGAAATGACGCAATTTAGTCTTATCTATTATTCAAAATTGATTGGTGGGAACAGGAGCTGATATAGAGAGGACTTTTATTTAATGTAAAAAGTATTTGAAAATTGAACAAAAAGATAAAAGTACGAGACTGTGTGGAATACATAATCCCATAAATCACTGGGGAAAATAATAAAATATATAGTCAAAATACACTCAAACTGCAACGCTACGACATTTGAAACTTTGTGCACACATACATGTATTTATGTTTTCATTTGGGAAACATTTTGTAAAAGTATTACTTCACTTTATGCATGTTAATTAGCTTTTGTGCATGTGAATTACTTTTATCCTATAGAGAATGGGAATGTCATCACAGCGGCAATGCATTCTGGGAATTTAGGTCACGGGAGCTACAGCAGAGACTGGATAATATAGCGAATGTAGACGTTTGATGATTTAACGTTTATATTATTCTACTTAAGATCGCGTTGGAGTGGTTAAGGCTCACTTTACATCGTTTGCTATAGCCCTTTGCACGGCCGGTGTGAAAAACATGCTTTTTTCAGCGTTAGAAAGCTGAAAGAGCAGAGGTATTTCCAGCAGACATTGATAAGGGCTATGCCATAGCCCTTAATTATCAATGTCTGCATGAAATATCTCTGCTTTTGATGAACGCTATGTTGATACAGTAAGCGTTAATCATTCCAACGTGATCTTAAGTTGAATCATATAAACATAAAATAATATAAAATGTCTACATTCACTACGGAACTCGGATGAAAGTTAAACTCAAACTCTGTATGGTAAACAACTCAAGATGTGGCTTAATAATTGATCTCTGTAGATTTATTATATACAGTGCATTAAACTGTAAGCCCTCACACTTCAAATAGAAGAAAATTATAAATGGAAACGTTATCTTGCGGCAGCTCGTTGATACCCAGCCACTTGTTTGTATGGATTAAGTTTCATTCATTAATTTGATCGCTTGCATCGTTGTTTGTTCGGCATCTCTAATAGTAAGGAATCTTCAGCTTGGTTCATTCAAGTCAAGGTATGTATTTGCATAGCATCCACAATACACATCGTTTCAAAGCAGCTTCCACTAAGTTCTGTTACCTCTATAATGACTTAATTCTTTACAATGAGCAGTTTTACTGGGCAATATGACGATATATAACAATGATAAATGATCCACTGTTTGAGATCTAGCTATGTATTCTCCCCTTTAAAAAATAGCCATGGTTCTGCTGCTCTGACCAGTGTTTTAGCAGTAAGCATATATCAGTACCACTGTAGTGAAGGAGACTGAATAATTAATATTTGCAGCCTCTCAGACAAACCACAGAGCGATTTGTTTTATTTAAAGAGATTTACATATTAGTCCGTTTTATTCTAAGAGTATGTAAGATGGTTTTCAAAAAAAATATTAATAGTTAACTTTCGGCTTTTTCTGTGGTGATTTGCGTGTGTTTACACTGTGTGCTCCTGAGCGTGACCTAAAACATGGCGGAATCCAACACGGCGTGACGTAGATTCCCATTCTCCGTATATCCTTACATGTTGATCATTTTGACACTAATCTGACTCCATACAAATCAGTTGGTTGGAGATGCCGTATTTCACTGTTGTAGTGAACCATTTAATAAAATCAAACTGTGTGGCACGTTAAATGTCATTTATATATATATATATATATATATTATATGCTGCATCTAGCCGTTTATAGCGCGTTCTGTGAGAACGACCTAACGTTAATTAGTGTCTCTATGGGCTTAATGACAAAACATATTGAAATTCATAAATATTGGCTTGAACTTACGGTTTGGAGCATGTCGTGGTATGCTTTAATTTGCTCTTCAATGTCACCCTTTCTTTTTATTAGCAGTCGAACATCCTCTTCAGTAACACGTGGCTCACCAGCGTTGTTTTCTTCTGTCATTTTCATGGCAAGTGCTGCCAAAAAGCAACGGAACGGCTATTTTATTTCAGTAAGTCTTCCAAATGGTCACTCCAAGTGATTCAACAGAAGCATTACGGATCATATTTCTTCAGTGGATTCACTGCCGGGTTGTGAACGAGTTAAATTACTGCCATCTATGTGCTGGAGTGTGAATCTGACGTGCAAACAGTGTCACAACTCAATTTCAGGGTAAGTTGCTATTATTGAATGCTTGAAAATATCATAACAATACAACAACAATAACAATCCAGGGTCTTTCAGTCTTTGAGTCCAGAGGAAGTGCGGTTTCATTCAGCAAAGCTATTGTTCTTGTTGTTTTTAAGTTTGTAGAGAACTCAATTCAAAATACATTTTTATTTCGAGTTTGAATCTTAAAAAAATAAGTTTGCATTTTTACATTTATGAATTATAAGGTTCTGCATTCGGAGCAGTTTCGAGATAATGAGTTTCAAAGTTTGTGCATGCCATATTGTGATATGGTCTCTTTCATACACCAGTCCCAAAATATACACAACTTAACAAAAAAAAAAAACGTTAGAATGTAAATAAGTATAATTTATTTTTAAATGCAACATTGAATTATTGAACACTTACACATTTTTGAACAATTACATTTGATGTATTTTCTTATTAGCAACTAGTAAAACTACACATTCTTAACAATTACAGTTTTAAGCAGTGTAGCCTATTAGTAGCTAGTTAGTGTGCTACACTCTAAGAAATGTCTAAAAATATGGCACAATATACTGTAACATGAAGACATTTTTCATATTGATTTTTCACAGGTTTTAACCTGCATTTTAAATTACGCATTGTATTTTGTGTTTTCAGGGTTACAACTTAACAGATAATATATCCTGGCAGAATATTACTTTTCCATTGTTGTACATATTTTTTCTTACAGTGTACTTAACTGATCAGCAATCGCAGGTACAAGCTACTAACAGTGTATCATAAATGAACAATTATTATTGATAAAAATGCAACTAGCAACTTAATTCACATGATGTGTATATTGCTAGGCATCTTTGGTTTCCTCTTTTTGTGTAATTTAGATGGAAAATGCGTGCTTTTTTATTGTGTGAGTCACTTGTCAAAAGTTGCTAAAAGTTGCCAAATACATTTTAAAAATAGATCAATTTGTTGCTAGGTGCTTTTTGAAGAAAAAGTTGCTAGGGTAGCCTGAGAAGTTGCTAAATATAGCAACAAAATTGCTAAGTTGGCAAAAAAAAAAAAAAAACACTAGATAAATCTTAAAGGAAAATTTTCATTTTTGTGTGAACTATCTCTTCAAAGCCAAAATTTAAGGCATTTAGTATGGAAGACCAAAACTGCAAAAATAATAAATAAATAAATAAATAAATGATGAAATGTCAACAATAAATAAACTAAATAAATAATCCAAATTCGTAATTTTTTTTAAATTAAACTTTTCAAACAATTTAGAAATGAATGTATTAATTTACAAATGTACTAATGTATTAGGCTATTCATTGAATTAGTAATAACTATAGTTTATTTATGGACCTGGAATTCCATAGGGACTCTTTTTGTAATCCATTTATTTACAAGAATTGTTCCAACAAAGCGATTCACTAGAATGAATCGGACTTTCGAAAGCTACTTATGAGAGAGAGAACAAATGAACCGACTCATTATAATGAATTGGACTTTTGGTGCGTTTAGGATGAACCGATTCACTAGAATGAATCAAACCTTCCAAAGATACAAATGAAAGAGGACTGTTTAGAACGGACCGATTTAACAGAATGAATCAAACGTTCCAAAGATAAATATGAGATGACGACTGTTTAGAACGAATTGATAATGTATCATATTTTCCAAAAATAAACATGAGAGAAAGAGGACCGTTTAGAACGAACCGATTCAATTGAATCAATCAGACTTACCACCGCTATCAACGACAGTGAGATTGTCATCTCCATTCCTTCACAGCAATACTTGAACTTTAATCATATCCATTTCATCCCTGTGTTATTGATTAACATGAACAAAAGCTTACAGCTACTAGATTTTGTTAGCGAACTGTAGCTAATAAAAAATGACTTTATAATCTTTATCCATTGTTTAATGAATATCACTGCATTAAATACCCGACTGACGACTGTTCTTATCAGCTAATAAGTATTTTATTAAAATTGAAAGAGAAATCGTTTTGACAGAGTTGTACAAGTTTTGCTTTAAACATATTAATGACAGCTTGAAGAAACTGGCACCATACGATTAGGTAAATTCAGTAAAATTAAAGCACTAATATTACTCCATTGAGGTGTGCTTATATTTGAGATACAGCAAATGTATACAGTCGCTACCATAATGGGCAACATTGTAACACTCTCATATCTTGTATTAAATTGAATTTTATGAAGTAGTTTTTCCACAATGTTACTTCTAACACACATACACCTCCTCAAATTTGGCTGGCAGATTTATAGAAATCTGTGAATCGTGATGCAAAATGTAATAAATGTTTAACAAAAATGCAAACACATATTCCCCCCGGTTTCACAGACAAGGCTTAAGCCTAGACCCAGGCTAAAATGTAAGTCTGAGCTTTTTCAACTGAAAGAAACTTGCACTGACTGATCTTAAAATATATCAGTGCCTTTGTTTTGTCTCAAGATGCACACCAGTAATGTTTTTTTCTAAGGCACTTTTATAAAAAATTCCTTACATGTAACTAATTGAACTATGGCCTAATCCTGGCTTAGTCTAAACCCTGTCTGTGAAACCAGGCCGATATGTATGTAGTACCTTTAAAAGAAAGCACCCCAAAAAAGTACCATATTTGTATTCAAAAGCAAATGCAGTTTTATATTAAAGATAGAAAAAAGCAAATTAAATCACTGTCACACACAGCTTGTTAGTATCGCAAAGGAGAACTACATATACAGCATCTTCATATTTACATACAAGTTACAACCAATGACAATTATAAATATATCTTCGTTAACTTACAGCAGTTACATGTGACCGGAACAAAAAAAAAAAAAAGACAGAGCACTCTGTTAAATAACTGGCACCAACCCTACAGACAAATGAAGTGGTTATATAATTTAAAATGAATAAAATTAATGCATGTTTGCTCAGACTCTGTATACATTGTGAAAATCTGACATCTTTTCTGAAAAACAAGGAGGGGAGGAAGAGGAACTAAACCACGATCATCTCCGCTTGCCTCGTCAGCCAACAATCTGAGCTGCCAAGACCAATAAACTACTGTGTGGCCTGAATGCGCCATGTGTTTAGCAGCAAAAACCTAGTCCTGAACCCTGGAGAACTTCCTCCAAGGTGGTTTTGAGAACTCAAACACATATGGGTTCATAACAATCCTCAAATAAACCGCATAGAAAATAAACCTGTACAAAACAAATCCGAAAGCATCATAAGCATTTCCAAATATAGAGGTGAATCTCACAAAACACACGTCCAAGTCAAGCTCGACCCAAAATAAAAAGAAACTGTTTTGCATTAAAGGTCTATTTTAGAATATTTTGCACTTTTGCAAAGTGAGATTATTTTCATGAACATTAAATACTTTTTCCACGTTGTTCTCAAGCTCATTCTTCTAAATAATAAATATCATATTCGATTCTAATGAATACAGTATTTTATTACCGTATTACAGCGAGTAAAATTATTTAAATCAGCATAAAGGCAATACAAATACTTTACAATTCAAATATATTACAGTAATGAGAAACTATTATTATTATTTGCATTATGGTAATAAGAAAAAATGGGCTTACTCCTACGAATCTCAACAAAACAGTGTCTTATTTCTTTTCATTTTGGGGTAAACATGACCTGGACATGATCCTGAGACGTTCACTCAGTCAGTCGCATTCACTTACACATTAGCATAGCCTTTTCATTTCATAAACGGCTAAATCATGTGCAAGTGCAAGGTGCTTTACAGACTCTAGTTGACTGTTGTTTGTTTTGGTTGCTATATTAACTCTGACCATATTTTAACATCAAAAAAGAAAAGCCAGAACCATGTACCATATTTATATACATATATATGACACTACCGGTCAAAATTTGGAATAATTACGACTATTTAATGTTTTTGAAAGAAGTCTCTTATGCTCACCAAGTCTGCATTTACTACTACTACTATTTACTATTGGTGCTCAAATATTAATAGTGATTCTTATTATTATTATTAATGTTGAAAACAGTTGTGCTACTTCATTTTTTTTTGTGGAAAACACTTTTTGTTGTTGTTCAAGATTCGTTGATGAATAGAAATGTCAAAAGAACAGCATTTATTTGAAAATATTTTTTTGTAACAAATGTCTTTACTGTCACTTTTGATCAACTGAATGCAGAATAAATGCATTTCTTTTTTTTCTTTTACCTCAAACATTTGAATGGCAGAAAATATTAAGCAGAAAATGTTTTCATCACTGATAATAATCAGAAATGTTTCTTGAGCAGCAAATCAGCATATTAGAATAATTTCTGAAGGATCATGTGACACTGAAGACTGGAAGCTTTGATCACAGGAATAAATTACATTTTACAATATATTACAATAGAAAGTAGTTCTTTAAAACTATAATAATATTTCACAATATGACTATTTTTACTGTATTTTTTTATCAAATAATTGCAGCCTTGGTGAGCACAAAAGACTTCAGAAACATTAAAAAAATCTTAATTATTCTAAACATTTGACACCCGGTGTACATATATATTTAAAAACTGGCTTCATCTTTGACAAAATAACTGTAATACTCTTTAAAATGGACTGTAATTTATTAGAAATGTTCAGTGTAACTGAAAAAGCAGATTCATGAGTGTGTGAATTCTGTCCTTTGGCACCATCACAAACGTGTGTGTGAACGAGTCTTTCAACAGTCCTGATGCTTTTAAAACTACTTCAAAAGACGAAAACGTTAAAAACCCAATCCAAAGTACAGAAAGTTCATAAATACATATCATCGTGGCAAGATGAGGGCTGGATGCTGACACACCTCGCGAGAGCGTTCACTAAACCGACAGTCCGTGATAACATGAGCTCGCATTCGAAACAAAAAGCCGTTTACTTCAAAGAGTTTCTCTCGTATACAAAAAAGGCTAAAAATATCTGTCAGTGTTTCTTTTTCCTTCTCACAAGGGCTCTGACTCCAGCGAGCTTCGTGCTTCTCCAGAGTTTGCAAAAAGGGTGTTGTGTAGTCCGAAAGGAGAGGAGAGGCGATCCAGATGAACGGAGCGAGATGATGGAGGGTTTGTGTGCACGAATGTCGCCGTGCCGGTTTTATATGTGCATTATTGACGTTTAGAGTAATGCAAAGGAAACTTTCAAGTACGAGGTCTGTCTCAAGTCTATTTACAGTTAATTTGGCTGTTGGTGTATGCATGCATTAGCTTTCCTCTGTGTCAGTTGCTTAAGATGGAGGGTTTGTGTGCATGAATGTCGCCATACCGTCTTTATATGTGTATTATTGACATTTAGAGTAATGCAAAGGAAACTTTCAAGTATGAGGTCTGTGTCAAATCTATTTACAGTTAATTTGGCTGTTGGTGTATGTATGCATTAGCTTTCCTCTGTGTCAGTTGCTTAAGTATATATATATATATATATATATATATATATATATATGGTCCATATGACTGAACCTACCTGTCTGACTTCTAATAACAGTGTGTATTCAAGCCTTTTTCTGGTCAGAAGTTTCTGCCCCCATTTTGACCGTGTTTGTTAGTAGAGTTTCACACTTCGCTCTCAGTAGAGGCTTTACGGTTGGGGACCCAGCCGGTGTCGGGATGCGCGCTGTGATGCTGAGCCGTCACGGCGTGGGCGGTGCTAAGACTCGAGCACTCTGATTGGTCGCCCTGCAGCAGCTGTTCGGTCTCTCCGTCGTTCAGAGAGGCGGAGCTCGCCTGTAGCGAGACGGTCTCTGTACGCATGCAGGCGTGAAGCCCGGCTCCTCGACACACCTTCAACTGTCTCAAGTCTTCCCAGTAAAGATCCTCTCCTGAGAGCAGACACACGCCTTCCACGATGCGGATCTTCTCTTTAGTGTAGCCTCCATCACAAACGCCCTGGACCTACAGACAGCATTTGGAGTGAGTTTAAATAATTACTGTGGTTTACTTGTGTGAAAAAGTGCACTTTAGCACACTTTTAAAAAGTGTGCTCATTCTGATGGCACCCATTCACTGCAGAGCATCCATTGCTGAGACACTGATGCAATGCTACATTTCTCCAAATCTGATGAAGAAACTCATCTACATCTTGGATTACTTCTATTGTCTTTAAAACATTTTAAAGTCTATTGCTGGATGTACGTACAAGCATTTATCGTAAATATACTCTAAAGAAGTTGCAATTTAGTACATTGAAAATAGATTAACTGTAAATGTAATATCGAACAACTTGACAGTTAAAATTGTAATCAAGTTCACATGCACATTCTATACAATTAAGCACACTTTTTTTTTTTTTTACAAGTATATGTTATTAGTATAGTAATTTATATACTGTATATATAACAGTACAATACAGTACAATACGATGGCGCCGACGGTGATGGCTGCCTCCGTGGCGTGCTCCGCAGTTGTTTTTATGTTTTTGTTAGTTTGTCCTGTCTTTAGTTATATCCCTGCAATCAGTTTCGGAAGTACACACCACCCGATATTTCACCGGTTTTCGATTATTTTTTATTATCTGTGTTTTTTGTTCTGTCACTGTCATTCTGTTACACTGTGGAAGCTTCTGTCACGAAAACAAATTCCTCGTATGTGTAAACATACCTGGCAATAAAGCTCATTCTGATTCTGATTCTGATATACAGTATATAGTAAATATTCTATATATTCTAACAGTTACTGTGATGTAAGGAATTAGAATTACAATCATCAAGTAAACAATAAACGGCAGTCACAACCCATTTTACTTACAGTATATAATGTAATGTATTTACTGTTTGTGGGGACTTCATGTAGATTTTTAAACAAAGCATTTCTTTTCATGGTGTAAGAGTAAAAAAACATGAACACTGCAATCACTGCATTTCACAATTCATGCTACCTCAGGCACAATACACTAAGAAACTAGCCTATAACAATGTATACCTTAAATTGTAATAACTATAAATGTTATTTTTTTTGCACTCTCTTGCACAAATCTGATCACATGCAAGAAGAAAAAGATGCCGGATTTGAGATCAAGCGGTTGGTCACAATCACACGGCTGCCTTTAAATATGGGAAGCAATATTTTCCCAATTTGTTGAACTACCTTGTTTGCCATTCTGATGAAAATAAAAGAGGGGATGTCAAAAGATGAAAGGAGAAAGGGAGTTGTAAGGATGATTGAGCTGTCATGAAGAAAAAAAGATGAGTGTGGACTGAGACTCTGTAAAGTACTGCTCACGAAAAATAGAAAACCAGTTATGCCATCAACAGCACATTACATTCATCTAAATGATTCTTTTGTGAAATCTTCAAAGGCAAGATTGATAAACAATACCTCTTTTTTATATCGCAGCTGGTTGTTTATTGCAGGTTTCTGTGCGGTCTCTATTTTAACCTCCTGCGTTGAAGTTCTGTATGAAGGGTTGCTGTAAGTCAAGTTGGCCACTCCTGGATCTGCAAACTTGAATTTTTTGTGCCTGGAAAGCAAAAAATAACGACAACTCCTAGTATTCATCTTATTTTGAGCAGCTGAGAAATGGAATTAATTCATGCTTCATTAAACCTTACCTGTAAATAATGAATGCAGCGATGAGTATCAGGATGGCCAGTATTGACAGAGCTCCACCAATCACGTAGCTGATATGAGGGCTCTCATCTTCATAAAGATGAATGTAAATGGTCAATCCATGCTTGATTTACTCTCATACAACTATTTAAAATCAGAGTTGTAAATATTTACCCCGAGGTGCAGACACCACATTGTTCTGGATGCAGTCCTCTAGATTGAGACTTGCGTCTGTACAGCTGTGAGGAGAACATGATTGGATTTTCCAGACAATAGTTCACTTGATTCATAAAGAAAACCTTATTTTAGACTGGGTAGCTGCAGTTGACTTACTTGACCCCTGACAGGCCCTGATGAGGTTTCTCTGTGGGGTGTTTTTTGGGGGCTTGAGTACCTTTGGAGTCCTTCTCAGGTGCCGTGGGAATGTAACCAGAGACTAGTCCAGAAACAGAATCGGAATACTAATAACTGACCCCATTTATGCTAATTTATTGATCATTGATAATAAAGAAATGCAAACATACATAGGTATTGTCTTTTGCAATGAATATACACGACAAAACTATACTTAAAAAAAAAAAAAAAAAAACTGTATCCTGGAGTTCTAAAATGACTACGTTCCAAAACTACTAAAATAAATAAATAAAAAAATAATAAACAGAAATAGAAAAAAACAAATAAATAAACATGGCAAAATTGCTAATAACGGACTTTATTAATGCTAATTTACTAGTAATTAATGATAAAGACATGCAAATGTACATACATATTCACTTGCAATGAATTTTTTTGAATGAGGATGTTTACATAGGCCAAAATTCTGATTAATACAGGCATATTCTTTTTCATATTTCTAGAAAACAGCATATTGGCTTAATTTGGTTATGATAATCAGTGTTGTACTCAATAAATAAAAGAAACTATTAATACTTGTGAATTCTTAATTGAAAAAAAAAAAAATCGGAAATAAAATTAAATATAAATATTACATGAAAAACTTAAACTTAAGGGAAAAAAAAAACTCCAGAAATGTTGCCTTGGCAACTAATTGAAATAAAATAATTGTACGTTGTAAAATCACTAAAACTGAAACATAAATAACAAAACTAATACAAATTACAAAAGCATACAACAGTTACTAATAAATGACAATTAATGCAAATTTTTAGTAATTAATAATAATTATAAAGACATGCAAATATACATGAATATTCACTTTTTAATAGATAATCTGAATGAAGGTGTTTACATAGATCAAAATCCTGATTGATACAGGCATATTCATATTCAGATTTCTAGAAAACAGCATACTGGCTCAACGGAGTTACGATTATCAGTGTTGTACTCGTTAAATAAAAATAAAACTATTAAAACTGTGAAATGTTAATTAAACCTGAAATCAAATAAAATATAAATGTTACATGAAAAACTTTAACTTAAGAAAATAATTTCAGAAATGTTGACTTGACAACTAACTGAAATAAAATAATTTTAAGTTGAAGTACTAAAATTACTAAACCAAAACAAAAACTAAATAAAAAATATATCAAATAAAGACTAATACAAATGACAAAAGCACATTAGAAAATTCCTGAAACTTAAAAATTATTATAACTTAATAATTGAAGTGAAGAAATAAAACCCCGAAATAATCGTGCATAAATAATACTAAAATAACATCTGGCAGATGTAAACAGTCGTATCATGAATATATTAATTTGTGTAACATCTCAGAGTTTAACAATAATTGTGCATGTTGAACTCACTTGTAGAGCAGGGTCTGCCGTCAGACTCATCTGGACACGCGCACACAAAACTGTTACTCCGCGCAAGACACAAGTGTGTGCATCCCCCATTATTCACACCGCAATGATTCGTTCCTAGAAAGACAGTAAGCAAATGTTACAGATACAACATTTCTTCATCACACATGTGCTCAATGTTCACGTATCAATAACAATCTTGAAAATATTTCCAAATAAAAAAACATATATTACACATCATAAAACTACACTTGTTTATATGCAACATTCTTAATATTTAATCACACATAAAACATACAACAGACCAGTGTTTTGAAAATTAGTGCATAATTAATCATCTAACGCACCAGTTGCATATTTAAGAAACATCTGATACAAAATACAAGATTTAATTCACTGTGATTAATCAACTGGAGAAGTATAGTGATATCTATTAGTTAAAATTTGACCCTTTATTCACCTGTAGTGTTTTGCTTTAATAATAATTACAAATCAAATGGTATATCACAAAATCCCTTCAAAGTGTGAGTTGCGCATTAGAGTACAAATAAAGTAGACTTGTTGTGCTCTTCAGTTCAGTCCCAACAAGTCAATCTTACCAGTCTGTCTTTGTGGCGACACCACTATGATGTCCATGAGGCCCTCTACATTAGCCAGCACGGTTTCCTTACTACGACCTGTATGCTTATCTACTCGCTGAATAGACTTGGTCTGCCAGTCCGTCCAGTAAATCCAACGGTCTTGCTGTGAGATTCGGGAAAAAGGAGTTAAAGGAGAGTATACCGGTTTCAACTGGGGACAAAGAAAGGGGGTTAAAAAAAAAGGGGGAGGAAAGGAAAAGGAGGGTCAGAAAATGGAAAGATGCAAAAGAAGAAAATAACATGCTAAGGTTATAAATGCAGAGACATAAGTGAAAGAGAAGACGGGTCGGAGGGTGATGAAGGTGCAGGTGAGTGACAGATTAAGTGAGGGTGAGGATCAGATATGGAAAGGTACCTGCGTGAGGGCAAACGGGTGTGATACAGGGCTGATGAGAATTTGACGCAGTTTGCCATTCAAGTCAGAACTTTCTATGCGGTCCAAGTGTGCATCCACCCAAAAGATCCTATACATGAAATCACGTGAAATTTCAGTGGTGTGTTCTTCAAAATGTTTGAAGGTACTTGCCATGATTATGGTACAAAATAGAGTCTGAAATGCTTAAAAGAAGCCATTTTTTGCAGCAAATGAGCAAAGTGAAAAATATGAGATGCCTCAAAAATATTTTGAAATTCAGCCTCAGGAGGTCAAATGAAATATTATATAAGCCGTTTTATTTGTCACTAATATTTGGGACATTTCTAAATACCATTTAACCTCTTAACTGTCAACCTTTTAAAGAAGACAATCAGCAGATTATTACTGAAGTGAAAGCATTTAAAAAAAAATTAGTGTAAAAAGTAGTTATAGAAGTTGGTTTCCTGCAAAGTAAATGTACATTCTTTTGTAAGAAAAAAAAATAAAAAAATTTGTAAAATATTTTGTAACCTAAAATTGCTATAAAGTTATGTTTCAAATTTGAAGTTGATATTACAAAAATTGAGGTACCTGTGAGATTTAATTGAGGCACTATGCCAATAAAATCTATAGATTTCTGTCACAATATTACTTCTACCACCAAATATGAAACCTTGAGACTCAAACCTTTCCAATGATATGCGTTTTGTCAAGATTAGAAAAAGTTTTGATTATGAAATATTGTAGTAAATTTTGTAATATGACACTGCCCACTAGGGGGAGGTGCCCAGTGAAAGGTTTTGAAGTACTGATTTCAAAACAGTTTTCACAGGATACATTTTGAGTTTTGAAGCTATCAAATGATATCTAATTTATGATGCTTACTAAATATTTTGTAACCTAAAATTGCTATAAAGTTATGTTTCAAATTTGAAGTTGATATTACAAAAATTGAGGTACCTGTGAGATTTAATTGAGGCACTATGCCAATAAAATCTATAGATTTCTGTCACAATATTACTTCTACCACCAAATATGAAACCTTGAGACTCAAACCTTTCCAATGATATGCGTTTTGTCAAGATTAGAAAAAGTTTTGATTATGAAATATTGTAGTAAATTTTGTAATATGACACTGCCCACTAGGGGGAGGTGCCCAGTGAAAGGTTTTGAAGTACTGATTTCAAAACAGTTTTCACAGGATACATTTTGAGTTTTGAAGCTATCAAATGATATCTAATTTATGATGCTTACTAAAATATGTAATAGAGAAAAAAGCCAATAAATAAAGAGTGCCAAGTGTGACAGTTAACAGGTTAAAACTCTGATTTGTGATGTAATGTCTGTTTAATTTTACTGTAAATTCCTTAAACAAAAGTAAATAATATAAAAACAATATATTTAAATATAATACATCTGTTTCCCCATTTATGCAGCCCTCCACCTCCCCAGCACCACATATCTATCTATCTATCCATCCATCCATGGTAAATAAGCAATGTAAAAACAATAGTTAAATGTAATAAATCTTTCTCTTTCCCATCTACGCAGCCCTCCTCCTCCCCAGCACCACCTGTCTGTCTGTCTGTCTGCCTATCTACAATTTTTAACTCAGTCGTCACTAGCTACTGTGGGACCACATGTTGTTTTCCCTAATTTCTCCCCAAAATGGGACACTAACTGTGCCTTATTCATGGAAAGTACTTCAACAGTCAAAGCCAGTTGTTGTTAGTGGTAAAGTGGCATTGAAAAAGTATAGCTAGGTGTACAACTGAAGAAAGAAAGGAAAAAGACAACAACATTTCAAATGAAAATTATTTTCAAAATCTGCAATAGTGTATGTTACATCTGAGGCCACATACACACTGCAACCTACCAATAAGTGTTTAAATGTGGTAGCGAATCCAAAAAAAATAAAATAAATCAAGCATTCAGTGTGCATCACCTCTGAAAACATCACCACTAACATGAATAACCATGAAGAAGCATGAATGCCAACCTGTTTGACCAAAGTAATATTAGTAACCAAAGGTGCATTTCTGAGTTAACCGCCATTGACAAAGGCACTGTTTTGTTGATGCTTGTAAAGCTGTTGCTTTCAAACAACTCACTCTTGTTGCCATGCCTGCTTATTTTAATGAAAGGGTGTTTCAGTGCTTAAAATATGGCCAACCTTGGGTTGTGTTCTTTTGGTCTTATTTTCTAAATATGGTCACATATTTGGGCTTATTTTGGTGCTGCAAGTCTCTTAATTTGGGCTTGTTTTGTTGAGCCATTTGGACAGCTGAATGTATGTTGTATCAACTGTAATAAGACTTTCCCGTTTTATAGATTTTGATCTTTGATTTTTATGTCACCGTCACTACTGTTACTACACTACAGTTATTTGTGGTTAGCATGACAACAAGAAAGATGACTGACATTGTTTGTACAACAGCGACTTGAATACGATATGTAAGCCACCTGTTATAACATACAGCTGTCAATCTTAAAAACTGAATGTTTGAACATATGTGGATTTAACATATGTGGAGTTAATTTGGTCATAGAATACAGTCGTCACTTCCATAAATGACCAAACTGTGTGTGTACAGAGTGAAATTATGCACTCGACAGTGACAGCCATCAGTCTGCAGTGTGTTTGTGGCCTATAGGTGCATCAGAATTTTGTTGATAAGGGTTGAAGGTCCATTTTGCACATGCATACCAGCTTCCAACAAAATCATTATCAAAACTCTCCACTCTTTTTTCATGAATTTTCCTCTTTTACCTGCGAGTGTCATAGTCCAGTGTCAAGCCATTTGGCCATCCCAGATCTGTGTTGATGAGGACTTTCCTGTCTGTGCCATCCAGGTATGCGCGCTCAATTTTTGCAATATGACCCCAATCGGTCCAGAACAAGAACCTTGCCAAATAATAAAATGATGAAATGCATTCATTAGTAATAATATAGAAACTGTCTCTCTCTAATTCATTCAAATAAATGCAATCTTACCACGCTGCTTTATTCTGACTTCACAATTCTAGATTCAACTACCCATAGACAAAAGAACTACTGAAAATTAACCATTACTTTTATCAGTCCAGTCAAATATTGCACTGCAAACATCAATGGCAGTTTCTTTAATCATAAAGAAATACTAGAATTGTAATAATCAGAAATAAAATCTAATAAAACCCAAAGATATATTTTTATATATTTTTAGCCCTCCTCCTCCCCAGCACCACCTGTCTATATAAAATAATAAAAAATACACAATAAATATAAATAACTTACAAATATACAAAACACAGAATATAAAAAATACAAACACTGGGTAAAACAGTCCATTTAGAATGAATTTAGTCCATTAGAATTTTCTCTTCTCAAAGAAATCCACAAAGCAACACAACTGGAATGAACTGATAATAAGTTTGCTGTTCTCACCCCTTGCTAGGAAACACAGCGATGGCTCTTGGTTCATCCAGACTGTTATTCACCAGAACTTTCCGAGATGTACCATCTAAGTGAGCCACTTCTATGGTGTTACGGCCGGTATCTGTCCAGTACATGTTATGTGCCACCCAGTCAACAGCAAGTCCATCGGTCGTCTTCAGACCCTGACTGATCACAGTTTCCATATTGCTGCCATCTAAATTCACCCGTCTGAAAATAATGAAATATAAAAAATAAATAAATAAATAAATAAATAAATAAAATATATATATATATAAGCGCTTAACGATACTTTATTTGTACTTAAATAGTAAATGACACAATTTTTTTTAAAACTTCTAAATATTTCCAGAAATTCCAAGGATAAATAACATGCCACTAATGCAATATAAAAACAATGCACAACAAAATATTTTCAAAGAGAAATAATTTAAAATGTACTTACAAAGTGTACTTAAGTGTGTTAACAAATATAGTCATGAAAACCTACTTTAGGTTCCCTTAAGTTGCCTTTAATTAATAGTATATAATACCTGCAAGTACAGTTTTTTTTTAATATTCTTTTAAGAGAGTAAGTGTACATTCAATGCAAGCACACTTTTTCAAAACTAATGATAAATTGTAATATTAGTATTTTAGTATTTTAATATTATTATTTTATTTGATGGCATACCTTATAACATCCAGAGACACATCCGTATAGTAGAGTTTCCTCTCCACACTGTCATAGTCCAAGGAAATCCCATTATGCAACTCAGGCACAGGCACGTACACGTCTGTGTGATCATTAGTGTCTAGAGAGATTCTTCGAACACTGACGCGATTTGAAAAGAGCAGGTATGTTTCAGGCAAATTGTCACATGATCTCCCATCACTTTTCAGCAGAATACCGGTGGGACACGCACAAGACGTCACATTATGCCGAGGCAGACACAGATGAGAGCAGCCACCGTTTCTCCTGCCACATTTATTGAAGCCTGCAGGGAGAGGAAAGATGATTATGCCAGAAAGTTCCATCATTTTTGTATTATTACATGCCAATCTCTGCGAAGACATTTAATGCACAAGATTATTCACCAATTACCTACTATTTAAGTACTTTAAGCACATTGTTGTAATTGTTTACTGGGGGGAAAAAAAACTGATGCAAAGGTACATGAAGTCTGAGTCGTTGATGGCTACTTGACATTTAGAAGACACTTTCTGTGATCAAAATGAGTATACTGTGCTGTTTTAGTACCATTTATATACTATTATCATATTTATTATGGAAGCTTGTTTCCGTCACAAGATTAAAAACAAACAAAAAAAAAGTTAATTGTGACTTTTTATCTCGCAATTCTGAGTTTATATCTGACAATTCAGACTTGAGATATAAACTTGCAATCGCAAGAATAAATGGCAGAACTATGAGATAAAAAGTAACAATTACCAATTACGTTTTATTTTTGTTCCATAAAAATAAAAAAATCAAACAAAATAGAAAAAAATAATAGAAATTATATAAATAATTGAGAGATAAAAAGTCAATTACTTTTTTTTATTGTTTTAATCCTATGGCAGAAACAAGATTCCATAATTTATAAACATTTTGCACTAGCTTTTATTTTTATACTTTTATACTTTTTTGTAGCTTAAGTTTTAGTAATATTTGTTGTGCTTTTGTCATTTTTATTAGTCTTTTTAAAAATTATTTCTATTTAGCTTTAATTTATATCAAGTTCAGTTCATTGTAGTACTTCATCTTAAAATTATTTTATTTAATTTAGTTGCCAAAGCAACATTTCTAAAGTTAATATGTCATTTTATTTCAGCTTTATTTCAAGAAACGAGTAATAATTTTTAATAAGTTTTAGTGAACAATAACAACACTGGTTACAAAACACAAATTTTGGTTCTAAAAATGCCAGAAAATATTGTTTTCCTAGAACTCAACAATCTATTGTTCATCTGAAACATGAAGGCTATTTGATCCATTATGCAGCATGTGAAATGTTTAGAGAATGAAAATATGAAATAAATAATAATAATAAAAACATGTCCTTTATAACCTACCCAAAGGTCTTGCCCGGTCAACAGCCTGGATGTCCATGAGGCCGGGTAAGCTGGAGCGGACGGTGATGGTGTTTGTTCCAGTGTCCTTGTCTGCTCTATGAATACTGCGGCTCTGCCAGTCCGTCCAGTACATGTGCGGCCCCAGCAGAGTGAGACCGTACGGGTGCTGGACAGGAGACACCAGGGTCCTCCGGTTTGAACCATTAAGATCAGATGCTTCTATGCGCTAATGGAAAACCAGATTATTTTACTGAATTCAACCAGCAAGCATTTATATAAGTATTATAATTCTTCTGTAGGCGACTTATACTAGGTGTCACAGTAAAGGCTGAATTACACTACATGACTTTTAACACTATAAAGCTACTGTATCATATTTGATACATTTCTATGAGCTCTGAATGATCAAAATAATCAAAACTTTGCTGAAAAACTGGTTGTACTCAATCTACTACATGCCTTCTGTCGTCTTATTGATAGTTTATATATAAGAGAAAAGTGTGTATTTTTGCTGTGAAATCTGATTTAAATCTGATAAACGTAAGAATTACTTTGATATTGTTCGTAATATTTCAAGATTTACAGCTTATATTTACTTGATTATACAGAAAAATCAGTGAATCTCAAATATGATCATCAGACATTTGTGACCCTGGAGCACAAAAGCAGTCTTAAGTCGCTGGGGGATATTTGTAGCAATAGCCAACAATACACTGTATGGGTCAAAATTATTGATTTTTCTTTTATGCCAAAAATCATTAGGATATTAAGTAAAGATCATGTTCCATGAAGATATTTTGTAAATTTCCTAACGTAAATATATCAAAGCTTAATTTTTGATTTGTAATATGCATTGCTAAGAACTTAATTTGGACAACTTTAAAGGCGATTTTCTCAATATTTAAATTTTTTTGCACCCTCAGATTCCAGATTTTCAAATAGTTGCATCTCAGCGAAATGTTGTCCTATCCTAACAAACAATACATCAATGGAAAGCTTATTTATTCAGCTTTCAGATGACGTATACATCTCAATTTCGAAAAATGGACCCTTATGACTGGCTTTGTGGTCCAGGGTCACATTGAGTAATGTTTATTTGTTTATCTCTCAATCAGCATTGTATTGCATTATATTGCATTTGCATTTAAATATCATCTTAATGAGACATATTGTTGGGAGATATAGAGTGACGACTGATATTTATATAATTTATATCATATATCATGTCTCTTTGTTGTTTATGCCTATTTTAATTCTGCCAATGCTTGTGTGCTGCTATACCGTTTTTCATTGTTTTTAAACAATGGCAATAAAGATCTATCCATCCATCCATCATCCATTTTATGCAAGTATCCTGATATGCTGTTATAAAGATCTCACTGATTTCATCACTTTTTGCCCATATAAATATCAGCATCTGCACCAAATTGCATATTTTTTTGCACAGTTTGAGCCTCTGAATAAAATTGAGGAGTTTTTTACTCCATATTCTCACTATATCATACTGTATGAGCGATTAAAGCCTTCTGGAAGAAATATGATATTTATAGATATAAGATATATACGCAATTTTTTTATATTTTGTCTAAAGGTTCAATAAACCGTACCAGTAAAAAAAAATATATATTATTTTGGAGTATTATTTCATATGTCAGGCTTTAAAGGGTTAAAGTCGGAACTTGCAGAATTTATAAATGGTTACAGAGGAACAAATGGGCATCATATACTAATTGACTGAGGATCACACACACACACTAGACTTTCAAGTCGTCCTGAACACAACAAAATTGTTGCCAGGAGACGCATGACAAATGAAAACAATATGTGTTCTAAAATGGGCTCAAATACACTATGCAATTTTCTGAGAAATTAGTCAACTCTGATTGACCAGTATCTGCAGACTGGCTCTGATTTTCTGCAACCAGCGTCGTTTTGCCCAAAAGTTGTGTAGTGCATTCCAGCCTTAAAACACTCTCAGGTCACACTAACCTCAGTATGTGCATCGGCCCATAGCAGCTGTGAACCAGCTTTGTCTATGGCCAGTCCATTAGGCCAGCCCAGATTGTTATTTATCAGAACCACGCGATCTGAACCATCCATATCAGAGCGCTCCAGCTTGGCATGCTCACCCCAGTCTGTCCAGTACATGTACCTACAGAAGATTTTTATATCATTAATCATCATACTCTACCTGTGCTCAGCTGCAAGAAGCCTCTTAAGTCATGAAAAGCCTTAGCTATAATTGTGTTTCTTGCAACTGGCTCCTAGACCTTATATGAAAATAAAAATTGCAGTCAGACTATTAGCTTGAATGACATGCATTTACAGTCTCTCCATCTTCTTACCCAAAAAAGGATAAAACTGTCCAATCAAATGCTTTAAAGAACAATACTATTAATAAAGTTATTAATACCACCTGCCTCTGAAGTCCTCACTCATTCAGTCCTACATTTGTGAAAAAGCAGTGCACTTATTTGTATTGAATGTGCACTTGTAGTGTACTTCAAATTTTAAAAGTATACTCCTCAAAAACTGTACTTGCTGATAATACAATATTAATGAAATAAAAGGCCATTTAAGTGACTTAAAGAGAAACACTTTCATGACTATGTTTATTAACACACTTAAGTACACTTTTAAATAGTGCACTTCATAATAATTTCAAATTAAAAGTTTTACTAGTACATTTTAAATCATGTTTAAATAATGTTGTCATGCTTTAAAGAAGTACACTTATTTTGATGTGTTGACTAACATACTAAAGCACATGTAAAGTACTTGATGATAATATTAACTGTAGTACAATAAAAACGCAAAAATGTGTAATAATTACAGATATATTTAAATACATGACATTCAAGTTTCAGAAGAAATTACATTAAAGTATATTTTAGTTTACCATACATGCTTGTCAGTACATTTCGCATATTTCAAAAATAATAGAAGTTATTATAAAGATGTACTTAAGTCCTACTTAAGTGGGTCAAAGCACACTCTAAAATTCAGCTAATTCAGCGATAATACATTTTAATTTAAATTACGACTGACATGTAATTAAGTGTCTGAAAACATTACATTCAGTTCACACTTAAGAATATTCTTTTAAAATATAATATCTGCACAATAAAAATGTGTAATAATTACAAATATATTTAAATACACGACATTCAAGTTTCAGTAGAAATGGCATTAAAGTATATTTTAGTTTACCATACATGCTTGTCAGTACATTTAACATATTTAAAAAATAATAGAAGTTATTATAAAGATGTACTTAAGTCCTACTTAAGTGGGTCAAAGCACACTCTAAAATTCAGCTAATTCAGCGATAATACATTTTAATTTAAATTACGACTGACATGTAATTAAGTGTCTGAAAACATTACATTCAGTTCACACTTAAGTATATTCTTTTAAAATATAATATTTGCACAATAAAATTATGCTTAAGTGTACTTTTTCACAAGGGTATTCAGTGAATGACACGTAATGTACTATATACGAAACTGGAAGCAAAATATGGTAAGGTTTGTCAAATCTTATGAAATAAAAACTAAAACCTAAAAGATGGCCTCAAAAAAAAACAAAGGGAACCAACATGAAAAGACAGAGTGAAATGGTTTACCCCATCTCATGGAACAGGGCAATGGCACGAGGGCTGTCCAGGTTCTGCCACACAAGCACTTTTCTCATGGAGCCATTGAGATTAGCCACCTCAATGCGGTTCGTCCCCGTGTCTGTCCAGTAGATTTTTCTGCCCACTGAATCCACTGCCAGACCATCTGTGGTCACTAGACCTGAAAGAGTGGAGGAAACACTTTAAAAGACTGAAAAAGTTGAGTGACTGGAGAAAAGGAACACAATTACTGTAAGTAGTTTTGAGGGTAATTGTAGACTCCTTACCAGTTGAAATAATGTCCTCATATTCTGTACCATTGACATTGGCTCTGCTGATTTTCTTTAATGTACTGTCTGACCAGTACACTTTACCTGCAGGAGGATGAAGATATTCATAATGATGTTCCCTAAATGAACATTCTAAGTGAAAGTGTCTATACATTGAGAATTTCCTCACACCTTCTACTGCATCCACTCCAATGGCAATGGTGTTCTTCATAGACACACTGACTGGCAGAACCACATCAGCGAAGTACGGGATGTCCAAAGAAATCATTCTGATGTCCGTCCGCCGGGCAAAGATCAGGAAGCTGTTCATTGCTGTAAGATGAGAGAGAATAATGAAGAATTTCTAAAGGAACATTTCACTCAAAAATCAGCATCCTTCATCAATAGCATCAATGTTTTCATCCAAAGTTGCAAATTAAGTTTCTGAAAATTTTTTTAATATCATCACTTCCTGGGAAAATGGCGCAAAGTATCAGTACAATAATAAAGCTGATGTAACCAAGGAAGCCTGTGATTTTTTTTCTACATAATAAATTACTTGCACCAGAGCGCACAGACAAAATGCATAAACAAACGCTGTCATGTTAGCTTGCATTTGGATGCCTAATGTTTGGGAACGCAATCGCATGAGAGAGGGTAGGATATTATACCAAATATTTTCAGTATTTCTGAATGACTAAAACAGCATTTGAGATGGTGTGCAATGAGATTGATCTGCTGGTTAGTCCCATGTATGTATGTGTACACACACACACACACACACACACACACACACACACGTGTATATATATCACATGTTTTTGTGCATTGTTGTGCATTTTCTTGTACATTCTGTAAATTTGTTTCCATTTACCTTTTTTTTTTTACCATTTCAATTCTATTTTAAGATTTAAGATTTCCATCCAGCATATTTTAAATGCAATATCCCAAAATTCACACAAAAATGCATGGATAGAAACACGGGTACTGACTTTCCCTTATGATGTTCCAAAACCATATTATATTCTTTATTCCGTGAAACACCAAAGGTGTCTTTATGTAGAGAGCTGCTTTCTTCCACACAACAAAAGCGGAAGGTGACGTATATTTACAAGCTCCAAAAAGGACAACGAACTTGTCCAGTCATTTTCACTCAGTGGACAGCTATCCATTCAAGAAAAGTCAGAGCGTAAAAGGCTTTCCTAGAAGCATTATAGACAGAGACTGCAACCTGATCACTCAAACATCTTTAGGAAATGGTTTGATATGCATTTCAGACATGACTTGGTCAAGTGTAAACACATCTGGTTGTTCAGGTTGCATATCCTACACTACCTCACCACACCCATCCACACGCTACCAAGAAAACAGCTGGTGTCTCATCATATTTTTGAACTAACCTGGACGACAGTAATGTTCCTTCCGCGCAAATCTCCTCCGCAAACCACAGCTCCAAACTAGACCTCCCTAACAGAGCACTGCACTTCCCTTTCTCAGCACAAACTAACTCAGTGAATACACCTTAATAAAGTCCCTTTTAGTGCAATTTTACAGGCAGAGGCTATTTGCACTAAGTGAAATTAGTAGTTAGTTTTGAGTGTGGTGACAATATGAGATACACACGTTACAGGTGATGTGCCAGCGCGTCCAATAAGTGTAAGGAAACCACATCCAATTTCAATACGGAAGCCTATTTCCTCCACATAAGGGAAAAAAAAGCATGCTTTGGCAAGTCCTAATTATGACTTAAAAACACAATTTAGTCACAATTTCAACTTTTTAATGTGACTCATGTCATAATTTTGACTTTGTCATAATTGTGAGTTAATATGTTAGAATTTCACATCAGTCAAAATTATGACATACTAAATTGAAACGACTTTAAAAGTCAATTTTCACAAATCAGTCATAATTATGATAAAAAGTCTTAATTATGAGATAAGTCAAAATTCTGGAATATTAAGTCGAAACTGAGATAAAAAGGCCATATATCCATTCTGATTTTTTTTTTAAATTTCATAATTACAACTTAGTATCATGATTTCGACTTTTTATCTCATAATTATGCCTTAGTATGTCATAATTTTGACTTAAAGCATTTTTTTTTTCCGTCTTCTTCATTCCTTCTTGTCGATGTTGGGTTTGTTTACGTCAGAATGCACCTGTATCTTTTATGCATCATAACACACAGTGTTGTTAAATTTAACCTGTTGATGAAAACGAAGCATTCTAAAAATCAGAACAATTTGTAATAAGCTATCTAGAATTATTCACAGAAGTGTCCCTGATAACAATATCACACATGTTTATTGCCGTAATATATTGTGTTACAGAACACCAGCATGTTTACTACTCTCCACGCCACTGTCCCAGTTAACCTCATGGTTTCTTTTGTAATTTTGGTGGGCGGAGCTACTGTAAATAGCCTTTGTCAATCAGATAGCTATTTGCACCATCAAAACGCATTAAGTCACCAAGACTAAATATCCCCTTAGGGACAGAGTTTCCCAACCCTGAGCAAACAAGTGAGCAAAAGAGACAAATCCCCAACTGAATTCCAATGGAAAGCAAACTGAATGGTTTTCAGGAGATAACTCTCACCTTCAGACATACCCCATGACATCATCTCCACTGACACATCATTACGGTGACCCCTAAACCCCTGAGGCGACTCAAAATGAGCCTCAAATTTCAAAGACTGAACTGTCACCTGGAATCCCAAAAGCAAAGAACACCTGTGGCCATTTCATTATATTTCAAGTCAATTGTGGAGTTATGGCTACTGAATGAGAAGTTATTGCTGGTTTCTTAGATATTCGAGACGGGTCGAGAAGCATGGACTTATCGGCATTACCGTGAGTGCAAGTCTTGCCCTCCGCCTGTAGGTTGATACCAGTGGGACATGCACAGCTTGAGGCTTTCGGAGCAGGAGCCAGGAGGCAAAGGTGACTGCAGCCGCCATTATTCACCGAACAGGGCGTCTGGACTACAGACAGAAAGCAGAAAGAGTGGAGACAGGTGAGAGAGAGAGAGGAGGCTAGAAATGGCCGCTCAATCAGATGTAACAGAAAACAGGCCTCTGGGTGTCTCGGTGGATCATTATACACCAATGAGACTCCAGACTGAAGATCAGTTACCGCTGGCCGTAATCCGCCGTCTGAAACCCAAGACATCGGATACGACAGAGACCCACATTCCTCTTTAACACATATCTGCTAGGCATGCGTGTGAATTTCAGTTGTCAACAGGAGAAAGACGACGAACAGGGCTGCTAAATGCTAACTTGAAAATGAATTATATGTTTAAATTATTTCATTCATATTTATTGGATACATTTAAGGCATTAACCTAATATGACATGCTAAATATATAAAACAAATACTTATTTACACTAAGAACCTTTAACATACATGGAAACTTTTAATTGCACAAAAGGTTCTTTATAGTGGAAAAAAGGATTAGATTATTAAAATGTTCGGAAACACTTTATTTTAAGGTGTCCGTGTTACATGTACTTACTATTACTACTATAATAACAATTATGCATAATTACATGCAAGTAACCCTAAGCCAAACCCTAATCCTAAGAAGTGCAACCAAGAAGTGAACTCGTTATAAAGCACACAGGATGCACCGCTGTAAAGAGAGGCTACATTGACAAAGCTACAATATGTCCAAACTTTTGACTGTATTGTATATTGTATTTGATAGCAAGATCAAACATAATAGAGACAGTCTACAGTGATATTTTACCTGTAGTTCTGTGATGGTGGAACATGTGAATGTCCATGAGGTTTTCAAGGTTTTCTGCCAGCGTTCTTCGGTCCAAACCAGTGAGCTTATCTGCACTTTGGATGCTCTTGGATTGCCAGTCAGTCCAGTATATTCTGTCTTCATGGAGTGTCAACCCAAATGGATGAGGCAACTGACTGCCAATCAACACCTTCAATGAAGAAGGAACGAATGAAAGTTTAACCTGAGAAAGAATGAACTGCAAATCAATTTAAATAAATAGACGCACACACTCATGTCTACCTGTCTGCCTGATCCATCGAAGTTGCCATACTCAATGGTCTTAATGCTAGCATCGGCCCAATACAGTCGCTCAGTGCTGTAGTCGATTGCCAACCCATTAGGCCAGGTCAGGTTTGTTGAGATGATAACCATACGGTTGGATGCGTCCATTCCAGCGCGCTCAATCTTCGGATTTGCACCCCAATCTGTCCAGTACATGAATCTATGGTGAGGCAAAACAAATATGGTTATATATCTTGCCTTTATTATATCCTGTAAACCTCTACTTCTTCATGTAATACTGTCAAATTGTCTATACAGCATCCTCCATTTAGATTAACACCTTTGGTAAACAGACTGAAATGACTTTAGCTTCATTCAAAATACTCACAAAAAATCTAACCTTTAGTTGACCTAAATTATATAAAATTTCTTCAAAAAAAAATGTGTGCCAATATTATAGCAACCTCTTAAAATTCTTAAGAGCAAAAATCTAATTGTAGTATAATTTATATGTATATTCTAATTCAAATTGTACATTTAAATTTTTTTTAGAGCATTCCCGTAGCTCAAACAGTAGGTCACGGGTTCGATTCCTAGGGAAACAAGAACTGATCAAATGCAAACCTTAAATGCAATGCAAGTCGCTTAGGAAGAACTTGCCAAATGCATAAATGCAAATGTTTTAAATTTATCTGCCTGGTTAACACTCAAGTGGTAAAACCATGACTTGCTGATTCACTGGGACATAAAACTGAGGTCAAGAAGAGGCCAAATTCCTTTACTTATCAATCGCTATGGGAAAGACCCAATAAAGTAATGAGGCTGTTGAGTTGCACAAATCAGGAAATTGCTATAAGAAAACAGCTCCGTTGTTGATAATGGTCATTTCGACTATCAGACAGAAAGGGGTGTGTGTATATATATGTGGACACACATATAAGTCCTTTATAACCATTTGCATTTGTGGAGGACACTGTACAGCATTGCATATCGAACCGTACTTGACCTACCCTCCGATCGGGTCAACGACAATGTCCCGGGGACGGTCGAGATTCTCCCAGATCAGAACTGTGCGCATGCTTCCATCTGTGTTTGAAACTTCAATCCGATCTGTGCCTAAAAGAGTTACGAAAAATCCACCTTTTCTAAATAACACTGGAAAAAATCTCTATCTAATTGGCATGAAACTCCAGACTGCAGCATAAGCCTGTCACTGCTCTTCTAGCATGTCACTCAGAGTAGCTGCGCTAATAGCATCTGCATTCAATGAAACTGCAGTAATGAAATTAGAAGAAAAGGGAGTGAGACGAGGGCAAGTGAGAACCAAAAAATTAAAACAAAGTATTTATCTTGTAGTGTGCACAAAATGGACTCAAACAATGGAAATTATTACAAGAAAAGATGAAAAGAGGTATATGGCTTAGATCTGATGCTAGGATCTGAAAGATGAATTAATACCTGCGTCAGTCCAGTACAGTTTATGTGTAAGCCAATCGATAGCTAGACCTGCAGGGCTTTCCAAACTGGTGTCCACCACAACCTGCAAGCAACATGAATATCATCTGTCAGATTACATGACAAAACATTATAACCACCTACTATACAAGGGAGGATTTGTTCTCTTTTGCTCGTTTGTTCTCCAGGGCTCAGTATTTTACACATTTCTTTTTTTAATATACCAAAACATGCATAATTCGTACATTAGACGTCCAACAGCAGTGGTGTGAAAAGACCTAATCAAAGGCAAGAACAACAGATTAACTAAAGGGACACTTCAAAATATATCATTAGTACTTACACATAGAATTTATTAGATTTTTCATTTGCTCCCTAATTATTCCATTCTGTATTTTATGTATGTATTTATTAAGATGACTAAACAAATAATCTCACAAGTCTCTCATGCTCACCACAGTTGCACTTATTTAAATAAAATACAGTAAAAACAGTAATTTTGGGAAATATGATCAAAATTAAAAATAATTGTTTTCTATGGTAATACACTGTAAAATGTAATTTATTCCCGTGATGCAAAGCTGAATTTTCAGCATCATTACTCCAGTCTTCAGTGTCACATGATCCTTCAGAAATCATTCTAATATGCTGATTTGCTGCTCAAGAAACATTTCTGATTATTATCAATGTTGAAATCAGTCCTATTTTAATGGAAACTGCGATACACCACCATTCAAAAGTTTGGGGTATGATAAAAAAAAGAAAGAAATTAATACTTTTATTCAGAAAGGATGCATGAAACTGATCAAAAGTGACAGTAAAAAACATTTATAATGTTGCAAAAATACATATGTTTCAAATCAATGCTATTCTTTTTAACTGTCTATTAATCAAAGAATCCTGAAAAATGCGTTTCAGTTTCTACAAAAAATATTAAGCAGCGATAACTGTTCTCAACCTTGACAATAATAAATGTTTCTTGAGCAGCAATGATTTCTGAAGGATCGTGTGACACTGAAGAGTGATGATGCTGAAAACACAGCTTTGATCACAGGAATAAATTACATTTCACCATATATTCAAATATAATTGTAATAACATTTTTTCCTCTGTATTTTTGATCAAATAAATGCAGCCTTGGCAAGCACTAGAGATTTCTTTCAAAAACATCACAAAATGTTAATGATTTCAAACTTTTGACCAGTAGTGTATATATAAATTATATTTTTAAAAATTTTTTTTAGCACGCCACTGCCCACCAGTGTTAATCTGATCTTAAAATCTGATCTTTGTGTCTCAGGCTAAATTCCTGCTAACCTCCTGTTTGCTTCCATCCCATTTCGCTCTGTTGATGGAATCAGTGGTGACGTCAGTCCAGTATATATAACGGTCACTGGAGTCCCAGTCCAGGGCCACTGCGTTTCGAATATCAGCCAGTGGAATGACGTCGTCCAGCTTGTCTTCAGAGTCAAAGCTGATTCGACGGATGTCCGTCCTTCGGGCAAAAAGCAGGAACTTGTCAAGACCTGATCAAAGACCAAAGGTCTCCTGTCAGTTCTCCAGATTTAAGAAGTTCATCAGTACAGACAAACATTCATGTCACAAAATGTGATTATTATCATGAAAGGAAAATTATAAATTTAGCACGGATTTGTTATATAACATTTATTATTTACATTTGTGGCTGTATTATTAACTTTTTTGGTAACACTTTATTTTAAGGTGTCCTTGTTACACATGTTACATGTACTTACTATTATAATAACAATTAT
>NW_015555831.1:495532-509472 GCF_001515605.1 Sinocyclocheilus anshuiensis
AGAACCGGCTTTACTAACAAAATGCGCATGACAATCGCATTCGATTAATCGTGCAGCCCTAGTAAGTACGTGTACTTAATTAATATTACTCAGCACTTGAATGTATGATTACACTGTAACAAGGACACCTTAAAATAAAGTGTAACCACTTTTTAAAACTTGCAAACAAGAAAAGTTAGTTGATGGAGAGAAAAGCTGCAATTATTGATTATGAACATGCATCAGTTCATAATAGTACGTTAATGATGTAATTACTGCACTGTAAAATAATAAATAAATAAATAAACAGCTACACATTTTCCAGTTTATAACACCTTTTGAGTCTCAAATGCAATCTTGAAACTATATAAAACCCATGTTAGATGAACAGAATACATTTTCCGAACTAGTCAAACACAAAGGGCTTTCATATTATAAAGACTGCCGAAATGTTAACGGTTTGTGGGTTCCCAGTATGCAATGCAACAAACATTTAATATTGTTTTGCGGTTTGCTAACTTTATTTACACGTTTGTTTTTGTTGTTTGTTTGTTGTTGTTGTCACTGTTCTTAAAGTGTTTAAGCATATGTACAAATTTAAAACTACATCCTGGATATCTTAGATTTTATTTAGTTACTAACAAATTTTAATGAAGAAATCCATTATTGTCTTGATTAAATTATTGGCTGAATGAGGCATTTTGCATTTAGTGAACGAATAATGCATCATGTTGCCTTGGATTTAAAATGTATTTTTAAGGTACTAAAATGCACTTTTATGGATAGATACAAAAGTATAAAGTTGTCTCCAACAAGCCTTTGTACCTCTAAAAGTAAAAAAATTTTTGCAAATTTTTCTGCAAACTTTCTTAAATTTCTAATTTGATTTCTGTCAATAACCCATAACACGAGTGGCTCCTTGCGGTACCGACACAAAAACACACACAATCACTTTCTGGAAATTTGTAGTGCACTACTCAGGTTACTGTACCCTTAAGGTGAAAGGATTTTGTTGTAGCACGAGAGGAGGATATATATAAATCAAAGATAAATAACTAAAACAAGCAGTACTCACTCTGGGCACAGTTATAGTGGTCCACCTTTTTAAAGCCTGTAGGACATGCACAGGTGTAGGTCTTATTGCTTGGAAGACACAGGTGACTGCAGCCTCCATTATTGCTCCCACAGCGATTTCTCCCACCTAAACATAACGAGAGAAAAAAAAAATTGAGAATGCTTTTATTTTTTTTTACTATTTCCTCAACCCAAGCTCACTGGAAAAATGTGCAACACTTGCGAAATTCAAAGTGAAATGTCCAGTGGGTGTTCAATTTTATCTAAAACAGATGAACGTGGATCTGGCAACATTTTATTACGTTAGTTGTTGTACATATCATGGCAGTTCGGAAATTAAGTCTTTGAGCTCTTTTATCGTGATTCGTGTTTTACAGGACTCGTACCCAAATGCACCACAGCTCAAGTGCAATGTTGTACCGGGTGTGCTATCGAGCAAGTTTACTTCATAAGAAAAGCCAAATATGGAGCTGGATATGTGGTGCAAACATCAAAATGTATTAGTTTACAAATCATGCACAATGATAAAAGTGTTTTGAGGTCATAACATAGTATTGTGCAAGGAACTGCATGAAAATAAGCCTTTATTAATCGATAATCTGCCCCTGTAATCATAATTTGTGTGAAAACTGTTGGTGTTTTACTGCCACTAGTGTTCATTTCAGATGGAAACTGCAGTGAGTTGTATGTATAGGTGGTATGTATTTTTCAGCAATCTCTGGCATGTTTTTCCAATGAGCCTGGGTTGCATTTAGCTTAATTTGATTTGCGTTTGAAAACATTATATTCTATACTACGGATAATAGGGACATTATGGTTAGTTGACCTGCAGGTTGTCTCTGTGGGTGCAGAGTGTGGATGTCCATGGGAAAATGCAGCTTGTTTCGGATGACCTCTTGGTTCTTGCCAGTAAACTTGTTTGCACTGTTGATACTCTTGGTGTGCCAGTCGGTCCAGTACAGACTGTCTTCAAACACGGTGATGGCAAAAGGATGTGGAAGACCTGGCAGAGGGAAAGGTTCACAGTTATATTTAGCATCTGTACTCTAAAATGCAAATTTTTATCGTGTAAAACAATGTAACACATAACCGTGTTACACAAAGGTGACTATTCCAATATTTTGTTCCAGGTTTCACCTCGGACCTAATTACAATATAAATGGAACGATTCTTCCCATGTACTGCAGATTTGGAGTATTGGTCTAAGTCTCAGATGAGACTACCCTAGTGAAACAAAGTACTAAAATGTATTTGAAATACACTTATTTTGTGCTACGTTTACTACAAATACATTTACATATTTATGTGCTTAACAAAAATACCCTGCAATTGCACTTTTGGTATTCTAAACTGGTATACTTAAAGTCTGCTAAATTGAAACAACTACTTTTGTGCTTAATGCACTTTAATTGTGCGGAAGTTGTGCTAAGGTCCAACTAAAGATATACTTAAGTATGTTTGATTGTGCTAAAGTGGAACTATTGCAAGTATACTTAAGGTACACTTTAAATATCTTGCATTTAAATATTATACAAAGATCATACGGTCCTTATTATCAGTGATATTAAAACACATTTAGGCATAATATTAAGAAATGTGCATAGTGCAATAAAGAAATACTCCAAATAAAGTTTAATTATAATTTTATATCAGTAAGTCTTAAGTGATATGTCAATATACCGTATATTTTAATGGATTTGAAGTGTACTTAGTATGAAATAAATGTATTTTAAATTTAATAACATTTTTTACTAGGGTATAGCAGATTTATTATCCTCCTATTATGTTTATGTGAAAATTACACTTAATGTTAAGTTTGCTCAAATTACTTTTGGATTCTCCACAACACTAAATAAATGCATGTGTAAAAACATGATAGGTTTTATTGAATGTCAAGTCAAAACCTTTAATGTTGAGGTCAAATGTGACCCAGAGGTAAACAATGCTTGTTTTCAATGCAGCTGTGTTTTCTTGAGTGTTGCTTTGTATTTATATCAAGGCACGCTAAAATTCTTGACTCTGATTGGCTGGTCTAAGGTGTTTATTATTTTTCATTATAAATCAGATAGCTCCAGTCCGTGATTATGATGCATTCTAAGCTGTTGTAAAATACTCCATAAACACAGCTGTGACCCCATTAAATGTGACGAGCATGCATCTGTGTCTAATGACAACCATTATTAATACTTAAGCAGCTACACTTCTGTAATAATGTCAAATGACAAGTTTTACTTTAGAGTGCATTTTAAATCATTAGGTTTAATACTCTTTTATCATGCTTTAAAGTTGCTCACTTTTTTTATGATGACTAACATACTAAAGCACATGTAAAGGACTTGATTATAATTATAACTGTAGTGTGTTATTCGATGTTCCATTTAAAGTTAATATATTTTAAATGTATCTTTTAAAATTGCAACATAATTGCAAATGTGCAACTACAAATATATTTAAATGCATGACATACAAGTTTCAATAGAAATGACATTTATTTTAATTTTCAATAAATGCTTGTCGGTACGTTCAGCAGCATTTTAAACATTTTTCAAAGACAATAGAATTATGCAAATACATATAAAAATTTACTTAAGTCCTACTTAAGTGGGTCAAAAGGGCTCTAAAGTGCAGCTAATTGCATGCAATATACATTTAAACTATAACACATTTAATTGTAGTTAACATGCAAGTGTCCACAAACATTACATTCATTTCACACTTTATTTCCGCAAAAAGTACTCTTTTTTTTTTTTTTTTTTAAGTATGCTGAAGTGTACTACTTTTTCACAAGGCTCTATAGGGATTTTGGGATAAAATTAGACATGAAAACTATATATACAAACTTGTATATAAAGCAGACTGCCAGAGCTAAACTACTTTCAAACCACTAATTAGCTACTTTCCATCCATCAGGGATTAGAAACTCTTTCCCTCCGAGTAACAGTCAATCTGAGGTGCATGGGGGAGGGTGAGTTCACTGCACATGGTCGGGATATTTATGATTTTCTCAAAGCTGGTTAAGACATGTTCCTAACATCCCCACCAAAATCTCTCAACAAAACAGCTAAAGCAAGCACTCAGTTAACCAAAACAAACAAAAAGCACTCACTATAACCTCTGCATTGTTTTTCTGTTCTACTCTTAAAAATAAAGGCTCTTTATTGGCATTGATGGAACCTTTAACATCCATGGAATCTTTCCATTCCACAAAAGGTTCTTTCCAGTGGAAAAAGATTCTTTAGACTTTTTAAATGTTCTTCACGCTAAGAAAAAAAATGGTTCTTTTATATTTGAGAAATTGGCTTAGAGAAGATTGCAGATCTTTATGAAGATAATATACTGATGTCCTTTGAAACCTTAAAGGAAAGACACAAAATTCCTTAGTCTCACTTTTTATGCATCTTCAGATCCGTAATTTTATACGATCTAAGACTCATTCGTATCAGTGTCCTACCCTAAGCAGTTTAGAAGAAATGGTAGTTAAAAATCCCAGTGCTAAACGTAAAATTTCTATGCTGTATAGCATTATTTTTTATATTTGTTAATGCTCCCAAAATAATCTAAATCATAAAAGATTGGCTTGGATTGATGATCTACAGATGGATGTTACAGAAAATGAATGGAAAGAAATTTGTGTTCAAGCGCAAACATTATCAATCTATACTTGTTTTAAAGGGGTCATATGATGCGATTTCAAATTTTCTTTTCTCTTTGGAGTGTTACAAGCTCCAATACAATTGGATAATGAGAACATACTGTATATAACACTGGAAAAGTTGAATAAATTTAATCAAAATATTTTGGATATCTGAGGGAAATGTTCGACTTACAAGGGAACACTATTTCATTGTATTTGGCATTGTGAGCACTTACAGTCCTTCTGGAAAGATTCATTTGGTGTAATTTCTAAAACTATTGGTAAAGAAATCCCTGTTTGCCCTAAAATGTGTATTCTTCGTCTTCTTCCATCTGCTTTATCTTTGAAAACATATTAACAGAAGTTTGTAAACCTGTGTCTATTGCATGCGAAACACCTCATTGCCTTTCACTGGAAAAGTATTCATGGTCCATCTCTGTCACTCTGGATTAAAGAATTGTCTTCTTGGATAGCAATGGAAAGACTTACTGGGACTCTTCCCTACGTTTTTTTTTTTAAATATATTTTTACAATAATTGCCCCTCTTTTGTGTGTGTGTGTGGGGTGTAAATGTTTCTTATGGCTCTTATGTTGGAGGTTGGGCGGGTGTTCTTTGGTTGGTGTTTGGTTAACATAACAATATACATGTAATTCCTTTATCTTATTATTTTTCTGAAAACAATAAAAAAAAAGTAGTGCAGAAAAAAATGGTTCTTTTAGGAACTGATCACTGAAAGGTTCTAAAGGTTCCAAAATAGTTCTTCACTCTTAAAAACAAAAGGTTCTTTATTGGCATCGATGGTTCCACGAACAGCCTTTAACATCGATGGAATCTTTCCATTCCACAAAAGGTTCTTTAAAGTGGATTAAGTTTCTTTAGATTTTTAACTAATAAAAAAGGTTATTTCAAGAACTTTTCACTGAAAAATGTCGTTTTTGTGAAAACCCTCTTTTGGAACCTTTATTGTTAAAGTCCCCCTGTAGTCAAATATTTTATCCCTTAAAACTTATCTTTGATCGTCAAAATTACATATTTAAATGTTTTTTCTTGTGAAAATAATTTTCTCATTCCTTAAAATAGCTTGAATGCAACTCTACACCCTTGCCTCATTTACTATATGCTGATCTATGAATATGCAAATTAGTCCCGCCTCCACTCAGTCACACAGCCAGCACTCTCCTGCTGCGGGAGAGGTGCGTCTGACTCCGGGCTACTTTTACACTGTTGCCACGGGTTATAATGCAAGTTAGTGGTTCTAAATTCACATTAAACCACAGCTTCATGGGTTTTTTGCTCTGATTTATTTTTGGTTTTGTGCTGGTATTGGTATATTTTGCATGCTAGTGATAGGAATCGATCCCTTGACGTGATTGATTATTGGTTTGTGACGTAGCAAACCGAGGTCCGTTTCAAACCGTATTTCTGGGTCAGCCTTTGGGAATCTACAGTTTTAAGGAGAAAATACTCAGCAATGGTGTTGATTAATAGATTGGCACATGGTTTGTCTAAAGGCATATTAAAAACACCATATAGACAAATAAACACCTAGGATGCCTCGGGGGTGAGTAAAACGCAGCCTAATTTTCATTTTTGGGTGAACTAAACCTTTAACACAGAATAAAAAATGGCAAATTATGTAGGTAAGACTGATAATATGGTGTTTAAATTTCAAAACAAGCTCATACACTCGTAAAGGTTCTTTATTGGCATTGATGGTTCAGTGAAGAACCTTTAACATCCATGGAACCTTTCCATTCCACAAAACATTCTTTATAGTGAAAGTTTTTTTTTTTTCAGATTCTTTAAATGTTCTTCTCATTACCAAAAATGGTTCTTTAAAGAACTGATCACTGAAAGGTTCTAAAATGGTTCTTCTACAGCATCACTGTGAAAAGCCCTCTTTGGAACCTTCATTTTAAAAGAATACAGCTTGTGTTTTATTCCGGCTTTTACTTTAAACCTGGCGTTCTGCCAGACTATAGGCATATAACGCACCCTGCCCGTATCTCCCGCCTTTTCTGCGCCTTTCACCCTTCTCCAGGTGTACACACACGGCGTGGGGTTGTTTTGTGATCCTATCTTTGTAGAGAAGCAAGGCTAGGTTGGAGTTAGAAGGCTTGTTTGCTTTTTTCGTCTCTTTTTTATCTTTTGTTCCCAGCTCCGCTGCCATCTGCCTTCCCCCTCCGTGCTGGTACCTTTCTCTTGTCATCTCAATCATCGTTCCCTTTTGATCTTGTTTTTCCAGTCAACATATCTCTTCTCTGTGTGTGTGTGCACCCTGATTTTTTTATAATGCTGGTGCCTCCCTCTCTGGTAAATCTGTCATTGACCACTGTAAGCAAATCTGCACTGGATTTTTTTTAGAGCTTGGTTTTCAGGTCTAAATATTCCCCACCTTTCCCAGGTGCACAGGTATTTTGTTCCTGCAGACCCCGAGGCTTAGGCTTCCTTTCTAGTGTGCCATTTAGAGAGACCACTGGTTGCACTCCATCACGCATCAGACAGACAACTGAATTTATTCAACAGACACTCCTTAATCCCAAATGAACAGAAGACTAAAATACTACAGAATACTAGAGAAAGAAAGCAGAGCAACCTAATGTTTGCAGCTGTAGAAAAACTGAACTGATAATAGAATGAATGTGTTATGTTTAAAAATAATTTGTGTTGAATTTAGATGTCGTAAAGCCTGTTCCATCTTATCACTAGGATATGTGCCAGTTTACCTGCACTTTAAAAGTGTGATCTTAATCAGATTTTCTGATTTTGTGAAATCAAACTAACAGATCTAGTTCCTGTTCCTCTGATCATGATCACATGATGCTTCAGAAACCTTGTTTCAATATGCTGATTTGCTACTCAATAAACATTTCTGATTATTATCATTATTATCTGATTACTATTATCATTAGTTGTGCTGCTTCATAATTCTGTGGAAACCGTGATACACTATCGTTCAAAAGTTTGGGGTAAGAAGAAAAAAGAAAAAAGAAAGAAATTAATACTTTTATTCAGCAACATCACACTAAATTGATCAAAAGTTACAGTAAAGACATTTATAAAGTAAAAAAATATTTCCGTTTCAAATCAATGCTGGTCTTTTGTACCTTCTGTTCATCAAAGAAACCGAAAAAAATGTATCACGGTTTTCACAAAAATATTAGGCAACACAACTGTTTATAACATTGCTAATAATATAAAAGTAATAGAATAATAGAAAGTGTTTAAAAGTAATGCATTACGATATTGTGTTATTCCTTGAAAAAGTAACTAATTGCATTAGTTACTTTTTATGGAAAGCAATGCATTATGTTACTCTTGTGTTATTTTTTGTCACCTGGGATGGGCTTGCTTATTTGATTTTAATAACAAAAATCCGAAAAGTTATTGTTTTGGCAACTGTAAAGGCCCTTTCACACCAAAAGTGAAATTAATAGACCTCAGGCTGAAGGAAGTGCCTCTGCACCTCACTCCCAATCTCTCTCAACACAGGGACAGGAGCGCTGTCAGCGAATAAATGGGGAAACAATGCAATGCATTACTTATTTGAATTGAGATTTAAAAGTAATGCATTATATTACTAGTTACTAGAAAAAAAGTAAACTGATTACGTAACTTGCATTACTTGCTATGCATTACCCCCAACACTGATAAGAACCATTATCAATAACCAAGCACCAATAATAATTCATGATACTTGCGCAGCATCTCAGCATATTAGAATGATTTCTGAAGGGACATGTGCAAGATTTGAAATTAACTTTTTCACTTACCAGACAATTTGGCTACTAAACTTTTAGGTTACTGGCGATTCAGTAATAAAAATATCAGAAATAAACCAGATTATCAAAGTCAAAGCTTAGATTTAAATACAGTATATTTATTATTAAATCTGATTTTGAATCATTGAATTGCTTTCAGCGTTATGACAGTCAAGCACTGCCATTAAAATAAAATAAAATAGAAATAAAAACAAAATTCTCTGTGAATTCTCTTATAATTTTAACAGCACTTATTTTGTCGTAAACCAATATAGCGCACTCCAGACTGAATGCATCACAGGAATAAATTACATTTTAAAATATATTCACATAGAAAAGACTTATTTTAAAATATAATAATATTTTTACAATATTATAGTATTTTTGATCAAATAAATGCAGCTTTTGTGAGCATAAGAGACTTACTTAAGGTGAAAAATTATTTTTTAATTAAATTATATATATATATATTTTTTTTATATATATTACTATATATTATATTATATATTATATATTAATTTTTTTACCTTGGCTTATGACAGCCTTTCTGTTCTTCCCATCCAGGTCAGCTCTTTCAATGACGTGGTGTTTGGCGTCCACCCAGTACATACGGTGACTGGCGTAGTCAATGGTAAGTCCATTGGGCCAGAAGAGGTGTGTATCTGCAATTATTTTGCGATTAGAGCCATCCATGTTGGCATATTCAATGCATGGCATATTTCCCCAGTCAGTCCAGTAAATCTTCCTAAAGAAAGAGCATAAGTAATGTGAGAAACGTATAATAATATGCAGTCAGGATGCAACAAAGCAAACAATTAATGTCCTTTTTGATAATAAAAGGCTTTTGAAGAGCAACATCATGCATTTTATCATGCATCAGTAAAATGGTGTAACATTTAGCCATTTCTCCAAGGCTTATTAATTCTCACAAACAGCAAGATCTGCATGCATCTGTGTGTAAGAATCAGTGGATACACAGCCGGTAGAAAACACAGGGCTAAATCTTGTTCAAGCCATATTTCATAAACCCCTTTGTCCTCTATGACAACGTGCCACGATGAGCGTCGGCTGCAACTCAAGCCTTGTGACAATTCCTGAATGAAATGTTTGCACAACCTTTGTGACTAGAAGCAAACTGAGTTACAAAGTTTAGCCAGAAGTCACCAGAATGGTTTCATGCACTGCTTCCCATTGCTTACATTACAGAACAACAACGACAAATGGTCGACAGAGGGGATTTTTCCCCATGCAAAAGAACAAAAAGATTGCAGTGACAATTTTCAGTGCATAAAATAATAAATGTACAGAATTTGCATGCACATAAAATAAAGGGGTCCCAAAATGAGGAAAGAGTCTGATGTCACTTTTAAAAAAGAGGTACACTTTAAAGTACTTAAAAAAAAAAAAAGAAGAAAAAAAAAGTACTACTTATAGAAATCATATGCTTCACAAAATATCCTTAAGTGTGAATTGAATGTAACGCTTTTGGACACTTAACTGCATGTTAACTGCAATTAAATGAAAATGTATTATAGTTTTAATTTATATTAAATGCTGACCCACTTAAGTAGGACTTAAGTACATCTTTATATGCAATTTCATGATTACTTCTACTGTCTTTGAAAAATGGTTAAAGTACTGCTAAATGTACTGACAAGCATTTATGATAAAATGCCATGTATTTAAATATGTTTGTAATTAGACATTTGTAATTATCAAGTTGCACTTTAGTACATTTAAATGAATTTAAATTATAATCAAGTACTTAACATATGCTTTAGAATGTTAGTCACACATCAAAATAAGTTTAAAAGATTATTAAACCAATGATTTAAAATGTACTTTAAATTAAAACCATTCATTTGACATTATTGCAAGGTGCACTTCATAAAAGTGTACTTAAGTGTGTTCAGAAACAGTCAAGAAAGTGTCTCTTTAAGCCACTTAAGTGTTCTTTTATTAACATTAAATTATCTTCAAGCACAGTTTATAAAATATACTTTTATTATTTGAAGTACACTACAAGTGCACATTCAATACAATTAAGTGCACTTCTTTTTCACAAGGGGTACTATGAAAATACTGGAACTCTTAGAACGCAAGACTTCCTACCCAGTCCAAAAACAGCATTGCATATTTATTTTGCAATGCTTGTGCTGAATACACTTCAATATATACAGTATACAATATACTTGTGAAAAAACAGCATTATTTGTAAATTATAATATAAGTTAAGCAGAACACAAGAGTCAAAATGCTTACCCTTCCATGGGGTTCAGAGCGATGGCACGGGGTTTCTCCATCCTCTGCCATAAAAGCACTTTACGTTGTGTGCCGTCCAGATTGGCCACTTCAATGCGAGACGTTCCCGAGTCAGTCCAGTAGAGCTTATTATGAATCCAATCTATGGCCAGACCACCTAAGAACGTAGAAAAAAAACGTATTGCTGTTTGAAAAACTAAATATTATTGCTGCTACAAGTGTTATATATTATTTATTCTTTGTTTCCTTGCCAAAGCATGAAAATAACATTTTACATAATTTATTTATCATTAATTGAAAAATCACTCTGTAATATGTGTGTTTTAGACAGAGATTTAAAATTATATATATATATGTCTCTACTAGTACTGAAGCTGTGGGATTTAGTTATTAAAAAATACAGCCTGTACAATAGGCTGTTTAAAACGTGCATTCTCCTGTTCAATTTCGAGCATCCAATAATATAATCACACGTCTTGTGGAGCGCTTTCAGAGTATGCATTTATTTGTCATTTTAACTGTTTGGAAACGGAGCGTAAATGTGGAAGTCCTTTAAAGATTTCTTATCCTGTTGCACCCTCTATAGGACCAGCGACTAGTCGACATCAAGCTTAAAGCGTCATGGCAGAGCATTGAAGTCGACTAGTTGGTGCAACCCTTATACAAGTGCATATATAAGTGCATTAGGGCTGCATGATCAGGACAAAAAACAATTGTTGATTATTTCATTTGACATTTTTGTTGTTTTTCTCATTTCATTTATTTGAGTTTTTATTTATTTGAGTCTTCTTTCTGTGTTGGGCAACTGCATGCCATTTTCTTTATTTAAGCTACAAACACATTAAAAAATAAACCAAGAACGGTTCCTGGATGACTTTATTGCTGTTTTATATAAATCAAAACCTAAACTATCAAACTCAATGGTTAAAGGGACAGTTCACCCAAAAATGAAAATTCTGTCATCATTTACTCACCCTCAGGTTGTTCGAAACCTGTATGAATTTCTTTCTTCCGCTGAAAACAAATGAAGACAGCTGCTGGTAGCCATTGACTTTGGTAGTATGAGAAAAATACTATGGAAGTCAATGGGGACCAGCAACTGTTTGACCAATACATTCTACAAAATATCTTCATTTGTTTCTTTTAGCAGAAAAAAGAAATTCATACAGGTTTCGAACAACCTTTCATTTTTGGGTGAACCATCCCTTTCACTAAGCAGCATAAACAACAAAACCACATTTTCCAAATTCTGAACAAATTCTACTCAAAGCGAGCAACAATGATACTGGAACGCTTCCATTAACAATCAATGAAAGTGTCACTAACTACTTTAGACTGTTTCATGTATAGCTGCAGTTTAGTACGAGCATGCACTCCTGTTATAATCAATGCAGCTGTCTACACTCAGAAAAATCTCTTATTTACACAGTGTCTACACCATGTTGACTGTAATTGGCTTTTAATTTTTGTTGCATCTTGATTTTTTTATTCAGCTAATTGTGCAGTGGAAATCAAGCAAGAGTCACAAAGCAGTGTATATGAGGAATATACAGTGAAAATGACTCCGTACCTGGGCTCTCGAGACCCGTGGACACGACCTCCTCCACATTACTACCGTTTAGACTGGCTCTCATGATACGGTCCAGTGTCACGTCTGACCAGAACACCAGCTCGTTGCTATGATGAAAGTCCAACGCGATGGCGTTTTCCAGATTATTCAGTAATAACGTGTACTCTGAGCGGTGCGGCAGAACCTGTCGGATGTCAATCCGATTCGCAAACAACAAAACCGGTTCTGGACCTGGGAATAGAAAACGGTTTGTATTAAACTGATCATCTAGGTTCCAAAATCACCCAATGTTTTGCTGCTTTCACAGTAGATACTGAGCCTCACCCAAAGCTTTGCAGCTACGTTTGTCGGGTCGAAGCTCGTAACCTTGCACACACCAGCAGTGAAATCCTCCTTCTATGTTGGTACAGCCTTGACTACAGTAACCTTCATCTGCACACTCATCAACATCTGCGTTCAAACGCAGGAAAGTTTAGAGAGATTAAATACATCACATAACAACATTTATTAGTCAGTTTAACCTTTAGTTAACTAACTAGTTAGAAACAGAGAGATTGCAAGAAGACTTCACAGTCTATAACTGAGAACTTGCAACAATATCTAACAACACTATGGTGAACAAAGTCCAATACATTCCTGGATTTCTACACTTAAAGATCCAAAATGATTTAGTTTTAATAAAAGCAAACACTGCTAAGTGATACTGTACTGTAATATCCCTGAAATTAAACTGTCGCACTCAGGGCAGGACTTAGGGGGGGGCGGGGGCCCCTGGGCTTGAGGTTATGTTAGGGCCCTATACCTACACTACAAATGCCCTCAAATAGAACATCATTATGGAGTAACACAAAATACACAAACATATGCTTTGAGGTTCATAAATAGTACAATTAATATGCAACATGTCTAGGCTATAGTCAAAGTTTAAATGTAATATTAAATATTCATTATAATATAATAAACAGGATGTGTTCTCTCAGTTGAGAGATCAAAACCCTGAAATAACTTGAGCAACAAAAAAAAGCCAGAGATGTTGGCTTATTAGTATTATAAAAGTTATTGTCATATCTGTGTCCTCTTATGTGAGGTTCTTATTTAATCAATAAATTAAATCGAATAAAAAGACATGCTGGCCATTAACAATCAAATGAAATCACTATCAACAAAATTCATAGATGGATTGTGCTTAATGTTAAGTTTAAATATAACATTTTAATGCAGAAATATTAAATGATTGCAAAAATGAAATAAGCTACTTTTTAAAATATGAAACTTTAACCGCCAGTAGGTGGCAGCAAGTGACTGTCTTAATGAGTGAGTTGCATCAACCGATTCGTTTAAAAAGCTGATTTATTTTAACTTTGCAAACGACTGAACTTCTAGCCTGATTGAATCATTTGCTGGTCCGTGTAACGCTGAGGAACAAAACACTGTTGTTCGGAGACGCCGCGGTTCTGCTGTTTGTTTTATTTTCTTTCTGACGGAGCAAAACGGAATTTTGTGTCTGAAAGTTACACTAAGTTGTTGTTTATTGTACATTTGCGATCATGCAGATATTTGAGAAAAAAAACAGGACTCTTGTTTGTGTGATAGGCTAAGGCCTATATCATAGGCATAGCTATGTTATAAAAACAGAAACTCATTAAATTGCTATTTTTT
>NW_015555831.1:509501-517835 GCF_001515605.1 Sinocyclocheilus anshuiensis
GAGAGAGAGCGCTCAAAACTCATCAGATGATCGCATAATTTAGTGGAACATTAATAGGCTATAGTAATATGGAATCATCCTCTGTAAAGAAATGAGGTGTAAACATTTGAGAATTTATCATTATCTTTCTAAATGTGCGCTCTTTGGGGCTAAAGGCTTAATGGAGCTGTTTAAAGTAGCCATGTGATAACAAACCAATCGGTGCAGACGCGATTCAATACATGTGTCCTTCTTCTATGTGAAATAATCATAAATACCAGTTTATGCTGTTTGATTGTGGCCTCGAAGGTCGTCGTTGTAAGCTGTAGCCCCGGCTGGCCCATTTAGATCTTGCGTGCGCAGTGGAAATGCGGCTAATAATTTCTGAATTCTGACTGGCATATAACGAACAAATCAAACAAACTTAAACAGGCAAAGGCGGGGCCCTCTACAAGGCGGGGCCCATGGGCTGCAGCCCACTCAAGCCCAATGGTAAGTCCGGCCATGGTCGCACTCATATTTTTAGTGTTTGTGTATAAATATAGAGTACTGCGCAAAAGTCTTTGGTATGTTAGATTCTTCACCAAAAAAAGTTAAGTCAGTTATTTATACCCTTGTGAAAAAGACGTGTGCTTAATTGCATTGAATGTGTACTTGTAGTGTGCTTACAGACTTAAGTGTATTTCTACAAAAAATTTACTTACAGAAATAAATATATATATATATATATAATGTCACTTAAGTTTATTTAAAGAGGGACAATTTCATGACTGTTTCTTAACACACCTAAGTACACTTTTAAAAACTGCACTTCATAATAATGTTAAATTATTAAATAATTTAATGTTTTACTTTAAAGTATGAGAAAAGATAATTAAAACATTAAGATTTGAAATGTAATAACTGTAAAGTACACTCATTTTGATGTGTTGACTAACATACTAAAGCACATGTAAAGTACTTCATTATAATTTTAATGTCATGTAATGTTTTATTCAATATTATATTTGAAGTTAATATATTTAAAAATGTCCTAAAACTGCAATTTCATCATTACAAATGTGCAATTATGAAAATATTTAAATACATGACATACAAGTTTCAACAGAAATGATATATTTTCAAAGTATATTTTATATTTTATGTTAGTTTATCATAAATGCTTGTCTGAGAGAGACTAAATGAATAAGAACCGTGGCATAAACTCTTAAGACACTTGGATAAATGTATCAAAATGAATACATAAACTTTTGTTTAAGTATATAAATCCCTTGCAGAATTCGTACAAATAAAAGAGATAAAAGATCTATTTTAGATATTTCCCCATAAAAAAATAACTAATACATATAATCCTGATTTTAATCCCTTGGTTCTTAACTTTCTTTTCTGCGGTCTTCTCGTTTATAAACTGTCCTTTTCCCCCCTTGTCTATGGCCTCACCTCTGCATGTCTTCCCGTCCTGAATTAACGTGTAGCCGGTGTGACAAGTGCACTGCACCAGACCTCGAGACATCTGGCATTTCTGCGAGCAGCCTCCATTGTTAACATTACAGTTTTCTTCACTTGACTTGGAGCCTATAAACACACGGGCACACAGTCGAATGTTAACAAAGAAAAGAAGAGGGAATCAGATGCTTTCAGTGGAACTATGACTAGTCGTCTTATGTTATATTTCACATATTTTTGCTCTAATTTTGTAGACTCACGACAGTCCTTGTGTGGATGCTCATCAGTCCCGTCTTCACAGTCCTTGATGTTATTACAAACCTTACGCTGACCAATACAGCGGCCATTTCCACACAGGAACTGATCCGATGCACATGGAGGAGTTTCTAAGAAACAAGTGGAATGTAAAAAAAGTAGGTGCATTCATTACTAGATCTTATAAATAATCTAAATAATTTAAAAAATCAATTTTATTTGATCTATACTAAGTCCATTTTGGGCAGATTTTGGGAGAAATGTAGCATTCCATCACTTGCTCAGCAATGGATGCTCTGCAGTGAATGGGTGCCGTCAGAATGAGAGTCTAAACAGCTGATAAAAACATCACAATAATCCACAAGTAATCCACACCACTCCAGTCCTTCAGTTAATGTCTTGAGAAGCCAAAAGCTGCGTGTTTGTAAGAAACAAATCCATCATCAAGACATATTAACTTTAAACCTCTGCTTCTGGCGAAAAAAATGAGTCCATAATCCATAATAACACTTCCTCCAGTGAAAAAGTCCATCTCCTGTTGTCTTTCAAATCAAAATCCACCCACATATTTGTTTAGATCTTTTTCGGACTGATTCAGACCAGACGACTTTTTCACTGGAGGAAGCATTATTATGCATTATGGACTTTTTTTTTTAGCTGGAAGTGACGGTTTGAAGTTTAAAACGTCTTGATGGATTTGTTTCTTACAAACATGCAGCTTTTCACTTCTCAAGACGTTAACTGATGGACTGGAGTGGTGTGGATTACTTGTGGATTATTGTGATGTTTTTATCAGCTGTTTGGACTCTCATTCTGACGGCACCCATTCACTGCAGAGCATCCATTGCTGAGCAACTGATGCAATGCTACATTTCTCCAAATATGATGAAGAAATAAACTCATCTACATCTTGGACGGCTCAAGGGTGAGTAAATTTACAGCAAGTTTTCATTTTTGGGTGAACTATTGCTTTAAGAGATAAAAAAAAGTATGTATTGTCTTTTATAATCCTTACCAGTCTTTTCACAGCCGTCTTCATCACTGTTATCAGAGCAGTCATCCTCCCCATCACAGCGCCATGACAACCGCACACATCGACCAGACGAACAGCGAAACTGATCAGCCATGCACATCGATGTACCTTATGGTGAGAAAGAGGCGTTTGACAGATGTGACATCCACTCTCACACACAAATACTACAATAAAACAGTTACTCACTGCAGTTCTTTTCATCCGATTGGTCGTCGCAGTCGTATTCTCCATCACACCTCCAGCCTGCATTGATACACATGCCACTGCTGCACATGAACTCTGCAGAACGGCAGGGCTGATGGGAGGCTACACACACACACACACACCAAATCAGACATACACACACTCATGAAACTTATCTGTACTAGGAAATCTTCTTGAATAACCGTTGTGATAAGAAGCACACTTTAGCATACTTTTAAGAATAGTACTTATGGAAATATTATATACTGTACTTTTTAAAGAATATATCTAAGTGTAAACTGAATGTAATGTTTTCAGACACTTAATTGTGTGTTAATTGCAATTAAATGAAAATGAATTATAGATTAAATGTATATTAAATGCAATTAAATCCCACTTAAGTTGTACTTGAGTATACACAAAGTGCACATTTGTAATGAAGTTGCAATTTAGTACATTTAAAATATATTAACTTTAAATGTAATATTGAATAACACACTACAGCTAAAATTATAATCAAATACCTTACAGTACTTTTAATAAAAAAACAATTCCAACAATAAACTAGCATGCAATGTCAAAAAATGACAGATTTACAGTAATGATAGCTGTTTTTTGCTAAAATATTTTAAATGAAACCGCTTGTGTAAAATAAGTTGACTGTAATGAATGTGCAGTTGTAGAATACTTGAGAAATTGAGTGTGTATTTTTAAAGTACTGCATTTGCAGATAATATAATATTAATGAAATAAAAAGCCACTTTTTAAGTGTATTTAGAGACATTTTCAATCCTAACATACTTAATTACACTTAAAACATGCACTTTGTAACAACTGTAAAGTAAAAATTGTACTTTAAAGTACATTTTAAATAAGTATGTTTTAATAATCTTTTGTCATGCTTTAAAGAAGTACACATATTTGATGTGTTGATTAATATACACGTTTCAATACTTGATTATAATTTTAACTCTAGTGTGTTATTCGATGTACTGAAGTGCAACTTCATAATTACAAATGTCTAATTACAAACATATTTTAATTCATGGCATTTTATCATAAATGCTTGTCAGTATATTCAGCAGTACTTTAACCCTATTTCAAAGACAACAGAAGAAATTATGAAATTACACATAAAGATGTACTTAAGTCCTACTTAAGTGTATCAAAAACACTGTGTCCAAAACACTGCATTCAGTTCACTCTCAAGTATATTCTTTTAAAGTATATTATTTCCATGATTATGCTAAAGTGTGCTTTTTCACAAGGGAAGGTGAGAATTAATTCTAATGATTGTAAGGCAGAGAAAGAAAAGAGGCATTTCAAACAAAAAAAGAAAGAGTAAGAAAGAGTGAATGTTCCTTACAACAGTCCGACTCATCAGACCAGTCCCCGCAGTCATCATCTCCATCACAGTGGTAGATGTCCAGAATGCAGCGGCCATATGCACACTGAAACTCCTCAACACTGCATGTGGCTGTCATCACGTCAGATGCTGGAGAGAGAAATGAGGTAATGTGATTTACACACACACGCACCCGCAAGCAGTCCAACAAATACCTTTCAACAGCTATTTGCAATAAATAAAACAAACAAAAACAAATATAACATGGAAACAAATACAGTCACAAGTAGCAATCATTGGGATCCAAGCATACTGTATGAAAAAAGTGGAGAAATCGACCACAATTTCGCAGAATAGTTCATACTGTTGTTGATAAATGGTGGCAAATTTCCTTTGATCAATTTAAGTTAGCAGATTCTTCATTAAAACCAAAATCTGATGAACTGTTTATTGCTTTCAGGATTCTGCAATGTAGGTTTTGTGAAATTTTATAATGTTCATGTCAGAACATTTTGGCTGGCAACTGGAAAACTAGCTGACAAATATAAATTGGTTCTTTTTTGTCAACCTGCTCTCCACAGTATACAAGCGCAGCTTTAGAATGAGCAGAAATTATTTAGGAAAATCTAAAATAAAGGAGAAATACGACTAAAACATTTATTTTCTCTTTTAGCTTTACCAATATGACAATTTATATGAATTGATTTGGCACAAATTTTGTTTCTACCATATATGAATTGTTCTATAAATTCTGTTTAGAGGCACGCAATGGATAGTTGGATGGATGGTTGCATGGATGGATGCTTGGATGGATGGATGGATGGATGGATGGATGGATGCTTGGATGGATGGATGGATGGATGGATGGATGGATGGATGACTGACGAATGCATGATTGACGGATGCATGATTGACAGATGCATGATTGACGTATGCATGAATGGAGAGATGGATGGATGCATAATGGAAGCATGATGAATGGATGCATGGATGGATAGAAACATGGATGCATGATGTATGGATGGATGCATGGATGGATAGATGATGCATAATGAATGGATGCTTGGATGGATTATGGATGCATGAACGGATAGATGGAAACATGGATGCATGTATGGGTGCATGATGGATGAATGGATAGATCAGGGCTGTCCAAACTCGGTCCTGGAGGGCCGGTGTCCTGCAGAGTTTAGCTACAACCCTAATTAAACACACCTGAACCAGCTAATCAAGCTCTTACTAGGCATAGAAACTTCCAGTCAGGTGTGTTGAGGCAAGTTGGAGCTAAACTCTGCAGAACACCGGCCCTCCAGGACCGAGTTTGGACAGCCCTGGGATAGATGGATGGATGCATAATGGATAGATGCTTGGATGGATAGATGGAAATATGGATGCATGATTGATGGATGCATGGCTGAATGGATAGAAGTAGAGATGTTGATTTGACAAATAAGTGCACTGAAACACAAAATCAACTTACGGCAATTCTCTTCATCGGTTCCATCTTTGCAGTCCGTGTCTCCATCACAGTACCAGTGTTCTGCGATGCAACTTCCATCAGAGCAGCGGAACTCTTTATCAGAGCACTTCCTCTTATCTGGACACACATACAAGCACAAAAAGGGCTTGAGATTCTTGGAGTGTGAAAAATCTATTCATTTTATTTACTGGTGGTGGGCTCAAGATTGCTTGGCAGAAAATGTCGGTCAAACTTGTCTGACATTTAAAATGAACAAATAAACCCCAATTCCACCCCATCTGAAAAAAAAAAATGTAAATGGTACAAAAGCAGATGCAGACCTTGATGAACTGATTAGACAACCTTGTGTTGTAAACTTCATCTGAATATTTTTATAAACTGATGGCTAGCAAGCATAAGGTCTGCACAGATCTCATTGCTGCAAGTGCAGGAATCTTTAATGAACAGTTTGAAAAATAATGCATTTAATTAAAATCAAAATAGGTATCTGTAACATTATAAATGTAACTTGGTAAGTGTCAGTTTCTTTCATAAACACAAAAATGCCATAGTGATTCCAAACTTTTGAATTGTAGTGCATAAGATATGTCTGATCTTGCCTAGGGCACCAAATGATCCAATACACCCGCTGGATTCATGATTGTATTTCACTTATGTGCAAAAAAACTATTTAAATAGTACTGTAAGATATAACTGTAAGCATGCATGTAATGTTTTCAGACACATCATTGGATGTTAACTGCAATTGAATGAAAATGTATTAGTTTAAATGCATAACAAATGCAATTAGCTGGACCCATTTACTCTAGTAGGACTTCAGTACATCTTCATATGTAATTTTATAATTACTTCTGTTGTCTTTGAAATATGGTTAAAGTACTGCTGAATGTACTGACAAGCATTTATGGTAAAATAAAATGTGAAATATAATGATGAAGTTGCAACTTCATACATTTACAATATATTATCTTTAAATGTAATATTGAATAATCAAGTACTTTATAATCAAGTACTTTACGTGTGCTTTATTTTAGTCAACACATCAAAATGTGTACTTCTTTAAAGCACGACTAAAGATTATTAAAAATGAAAAACTTTGACAATCACTTTTTAAGAAACATTCAAAAAGTGTACTCTAAATATACTTAAGTGTCCTTTTATTTCATTAATATTATATTACTTGCAAAAACATTTTTTAACTATACTTTTTAAATTTTGAAATGCACATTCAATATATTTTTTTTTTCAATAAAATGAATATATATTTTTTTTTCCACAAAGGAATTCAGGACATTATTTGTTATTTTACATCATAGGGCGTTTTACAGGGTGTGGTTTTACATTGAAGGGCGCATGCTAAACATTTTTGCAATGCCTTGTCTGTTCTGTTTTATTCTTTTTGTTTTGCTCTATATTGCTGCTCTTACTGTGCCCTGGCAGGTCCGTGACTAAGACCAGCTGATCCGAGTTACAATAAAATAATGACCTGTTTGTTGTGATTGATTAGAGTGCAACACCTCCAACATGTAAGGCGTGCCGAGTAGGGATGTTCATTTTAACCGGTTAACCGTTAACCGACCGTATAGAATTTTGACCGATTAATACAATCAGTTAAACAGTTTAAAGAGTCATTTTTTTTATTTATTTTTTTAGTAATTTATCAAAATATTTAAAAATATTTGCTGCATGGTTAAAATACGCTACGCGTATAAAAAAAATTGTGTTTTTAGAGAAAAAAAAACAAGTCACGTATAAGTCGCATTTTATTATTTCATTCAGAAATAGGCCTAATGCCGATGCGAAATGTTTACAAACATTATAATAAACACTGTAAACATAGCTAGGCTATTTTAGTTCCCCTCACTCCACAACAAAGCCTTTCAATTAACAGTATTTAGAAAAGAACAAGAATTAAAAATATAAGACGCTATAGCTATATAAACGACAAGCCAAAACGAATTAATTTAGGCTAAAACGAAACTGAAAGCAACGTTGGGTCTCTCATTCGACACAAAATCAAATGTTTCCGTATTCGCGATGTATTTAAATGGCAAATTATTATTGATTATGTAGCCTACTTCACTCGCGCTCCAATATCCACATAAAACAAAATGGTTTGCATAACATCACGGCGGTACGGTTATAACACTTAACGGCACAGATTTTATTTTTATTTAAACTGAGCAGTGTGTTTTTTTCCATATGTTTGACTGACTGTATTTTTTTATGATAATGAGCAGGCTGCATTGTCAAGGTAGCAAAGCTTAACTGTGTGCACGCATGCAGCGCCGGCGCAATCACTTCAATTTTTTCTTTCTAACAGTGGAAACAACTACTCCTTTTAGTCATAAAGATAATCGGAATTGTAAAAGGTTTGCCTTTATTTGTGTACATCCACAATAAAAACAAATCTTTGTGCTTTTGTAAAATAAGATGCCGCTTTCTGCTGGTTTCTTTTCGCGCAGCACAAAAATGAACCGAAACTGCATACTAGGCTACTTGTTACAGTTTTTCTTTCATTTTCTTAATTTATTATTTAAGTAAAGATATATTTCTCGTATAGGCCTATTTATTCATTATATATATATATATATATATATAGCCTCGCTTTAT
>NW_015555831.1:519087-527184 GCF_001515605.1 Sinocyclocheilus anshuiensis
AGTTAACGGTTAATAATCGGTTAACGAGCGTCGGTTGTAGGTTAGGAAAAATAACCGAAATGAACATCCCTAGTGCCGAGACCAGGTTTCCACACCTATACAACCTTAAATCATCCTGAAAGAACTATATATATCTAAATGATCTCACCGCACTGCTCATCACTGTTATCTTCACAGTCATTGTCTCCATCACAGTACCACAGGCTGCGGATACAGTATCCATTTTGACAATGAAACTCATCTTCCTCGCATTCTCGTGGAGCTGCTCAAAAACAAAAATCATACAGATGTTGTAAAGAAATGGGTTAAAACAGATTAAACGCTTTCACAAAACAATTACACTTTGTTCTGTTTAAAAGAATAGTTCACCTAAAAAATAACATTTCCTGATGTTCTCACCCTCAGGCCATTCAAGATGTAGATGAGGTTGTTTCTTCAACAGATTTGGAGAAATGTAGCATTGCATCAGTTGCTCAGCAATGGATGCTCTGCAGTGAATGGGTGCCGTCAGAACGAGAGTCCAAACAGCTGATAAAAACATCACGATAATCCACAAGTAATCCACACCACTCCAGTCCATCAGTTAATGTCTTATGAAGAGAAAAGCTGAAACAAATCCATCATTAAGACGTTTTAACTTCAAACCATTGCTTTTGGCTAAAATACGACTCCTCTATCCATAATATACCTTGCTTCAGTAAACAAGTAATCTCATCTGAATCAGGAGAGAAATCTGCACAGATCAAACACTGTTTACAAGTGAAAATGGTCCACAGCAGATCTAAACAAATATGTGGCTGGATTTTGATGACAGAGGACAACAAGAGATGGACTTTTTCACTGGAGGAAGTGTTATTATACATAGAGAACTTGAGAACAATATTATAGATAGAGGACTCGTATTTTTGTGATGGTTTAAACGTCTTAATGATGGACTTGTTTCTTGCAAACACAGCTTTTCTCTTCACAAGACGTGGTGTGGATTACTTGTGGATTACTGTGATGTTTTTATCAGCTGTTTGGACTCCATTCTGACGGCACCCATTCACTGCAGAGCATCCATTGCTGAGACAGTGATGGAATCCTAAATTTCCCATGAAGAAACAGACTCATCTACATCTTGGATTATCTGAGGGTGAGTAGATTTTCAGCAAATGTTCATTTTTGGATGAACTGTTCCTTAAAGGTTTGAGAGTTCAGGAATATATTATCTATACATTTTCATATATACATTTTTCAAGCAGTGCTACAGAAAAAGCTAGCAACACACTGCAGCGACACAATCCAGTGCATTGGTGGCGCTCAAAGCATTTTACTGACACTGGTAAGGGACTCCAGAACAGCAGCATTAAATGTGATGCTGCTTGTATTTACACCACCCGCCGCGCCAGACTCACTCACTCACACACTCACACACTCACACACACGTATTTCTGCACCACCGCACTTTTACCCACCGTATGCACAAAACATATTTCTCAAACTGGAAAAGCAAAGAGCAAATGAACTCCCTCACACTTTTTTTCCTGATACCTCACATTTTATAATACAGTATTTTGCATGATGTTTTATCTTCATGCGGGGTTTTTTTTTTTCATTTTTATACTGTACTTTTTGTCCAGTATTATTATATTGCCCATTAAAAGGTGCATCTTGTTTTGACCGTTCCTTTGTAGTAAAATGCATATGGTCACATAAAAAAAATTCACAGAGGAAGCGTGAATTATCACATCACGCTACTGATATATCAACTGATAATATAAACCAAAAGGACAGACAGAAGCAGAAAGAGAGATGTTGAGCGTAAGAGATGAGGCAGTGTGGTGGAAAATAATGAAAAATTCATGGAAAGCTTATGGCAGACAGACCCCCCACCAAGAGACGAGCCTCAAGAGTACAGCACTGAGAAATATGGGTCAGATGCAAAGATTATTGTTGCTTCTGTTTTCCTCTCACTACCTCACAGACACACATACTGCTCCTCCACAGCATTAAAATGTCTTACAATGGGAAGGATTGCTATGAAACAAATTCCATATACAACTTACAGCTTACAAAATAAGACATTTATTAACTTTGGCAAGGGATGCTAAAATGGATTAGACGTGAAGGAAGAGAATAAAGTGCAGGTCAAATATTGAATCCTCATTTTGTGTTCTGGTCATTTTGACCCAGAGAGGGTTTTCTTTTTCCCAAAAATGTTCTAAATTATATTTTTATGTATGTATTTATTTATTTACTTGTTTTTGTGATGTTCCTAGTCACAAAAAAATCCCTATAAATTTCTTATCAAGCTATATTTTTACTACATATTTGATTACATTTTTATCAACTTGTTCACTTTCGATCAGCACAGGTTTAGTACTTCTTTTTGGACCTGACTGATCGTAGGCCTCATTGACCTGAGCTTATGCTCCTCCGTTTTTGGAGTGAATATTGCCCAAAAAAATATGCACAAATAATGCTTTTTCACTCAAACATTGAAGTGTAGAAGCTCAGATCATTGAGGCCAATGAGAAATCAATGAGAAAACAAGTTGACAAAAAGATTGAATCCGGTATTTGGTGATAATATAGCATAATGAGATTTACAAGCAATTTTTGGATGTCCAAATTAGGAAAAGGATTTCCAGTTTTCAGTTAAAAAAATAAGTATGACAGAAAATGCATAACTCAGTCCAAATATATATATATATATATATACATATATTACTAACAAATGCAAAATGAAGTCTTATGGCCAGTAACAAATATTTATGGTCAGTAAACTTAAACCCATCATTGGCAGGTGTGACCCTAGCAAATATGTTTAGATGTGTGCATTTTACTCATTTAGCTGGAGTTGCTTTATTTGCAGTCTTTCGGATATTTAGCTATTATATAAACTACAGTAAGTGGGATATGTTTCCTCTAATTTATGTGAACAAAGCAAAAAAATTAAGAGTCATTTTTGAATCAGAACTAAAATTTTATAAATCTAATTTATGATCTGATTACGACTTATGACTATAAAGTGAAGCCAATTTTGTCATTCAAGGATCTGGAAACCGTTATACAATCTTTTAATTCATTCAGACCTGATTACAGTTATGCACTCTCAGAAAAGAGACGACATTTCTCCTGTGTGGAACTCCCTTTCCTTTAAGGTCATCAAAAACCGTGCTGTTGTCCGTTTACAAGTCAGTCTAACATTTAAGTATTCTCAGAACATTTTACCTCTATTAAAGGGACAGTTCATCCAAAAATGAAAATTCTGTCCTCATTTACTCACCCTCAAGTTGTTCCGAACCTGCAAGAGTTTCTTTCTTCTGTTGAACACAAAAGAAGATATTTTGAAGAATGTTGGAAACCAAACAGTTGCTGGTAGCCATCGACTTCCATAGTATGGAAAAAATAATATATGTATGGAAGTCAATGGCTACCAGTAACTGTTTGGTTTCCAACATTCTTCAAAATATCTTCTTTTGTGTTGGAGGGTGAGTGAATGATAACAAATTTTCAATTTTTGGGTGAACCATGCCTTTAAGGGTCCATTAATAATACACGCCACGTAATAACATGTACAACCACCTGGATTTGAGATACATGCTTGCATCTCCTGCTTGCTCTTGTCATAGTGGCAGTCAATAATGACCATCTTTGAGCTTCAAACCAATGCGAAAGGTGTCATAAAATAATTATAGCATAATTATTTTATGATAGAGCTGCTGCTCTCATGCACTCATGAATGTAGACATGAGAGCAACTTCCGAGGTCAAGATTTTCACTAAATAATATATGACATTTCAGTTTGTTTCTCACCAAACCCTATCGTATGCTTTCCGAACACTAGAACATACAGCATGAGTCTTAAAAAATCATTTTGTAGCTTGAGAAGATCACTACCTACAAGAACAAGCATTTGTCAGATGTTTTCCTTTTGTGACTAAATAACGACTTAAACATGCTATTTTAAATAAATTAAATATACCCGAACTGTTCAAAATGTGAAAGAGAATTGCAGTTCAGCACAGCTTCACTGCATCAGAAAGAAACAACAAAACAAACATGTTTTTCATCTTTAAACTACAAGGCAAAATTTTTTTTACTTACGACAGTCTTGTTCATCGGAGTCATCCTCACAGTCGTTGTCTCCATCGCATAACCACGAGCGCCGGATGCATTTTCCATTATCGCAGTGAAAGTCTAATGGTGAGCATGTGGGCAATACTGAAGGAATGGAGGAAAGCAAAACCAATTAACCAATTTTAAAAAAGACAACAAATAACTTCAACTTTTGACATTTTAAAATATAAATAAAATCATGCAATTATTTTAATGCTATATTTTATTATTATAAAAACATACTTATACTTATTATTATAAAGATTAAAATAGTAGTCGGCATTGTTATTTGATTAAAGTATAATACTATGTAATATAGTGTATTATTCCACGGCTCTGTGGAATACTTGATTCTGATTGGTCAGTCGCGACATTCCGAGGTCTGTTATCCCTCGATATCAACCGCTAAAAGCTGATAACACAGGCTCATCCAGGTAGCTGAAGTCGGCGCTATAGACCAATTTCAGTGTTTGCAAACAGTGAAGACGTTTTTGTGGGCGGAGCCTATCTGGTGGCAGAAAATGACAGATTTAACGTAGCAGTCTATTCAAGCCATGGAATAAAATAATTTAAAAAATAATTTTGAGTTTATATTTCAAAATTCTGACTTTTTTCTTGCAATTCCGAGATTATATCTCACAATTCTGGTAAGAAAAATCAACTCGTCATTCTTTCTTTTTAGTTTATAATCCCACACTTCTGGCTTTTTTTCCTCAGAATTGACAAACTCGCAATTGTTGACTTGAATAAAGTTATAAAGTCCGAACTAGGAGATATAAACTTGCATTAGCAAGAGAAAAAGTCAGAATTGTGAGATAAAATAGGTAAATGTTATGTAAAATGTTATAGGTTTAAATAGTATTTCATTCATGTATTTCAACTGTAGGGCTAATACAATATGTCCCCTATATGAATATTATATAGACCTATTGTTTAAATCAAATTTATGCTTTAAAATTAGGGTAATCATAGCAGGTTTCATCCATAGTCTGTCCGTTTAAACGTCTGCGTTTAGCTTCAAATGGAGTCTTTGACTACAGTGTTATATAAAAATTATTTGCATTCCGATTCTGACATCCAAATGCACAACAATAACTTTTTTATCTTATTCCATGGATTGTACCCGTTTCCCTCCACTTGTTTCCAGTGTTTTTCTGCCACCACTATGCGCACGCAGCTGCAAGTGACGTAACTGTGACGTCTACTCCAAATTGGTCTATACGCTTGCTAGGAACAGTTTTTCTTTGTGGAAGCTTTGCGTTTGGTTAGCTAATAAAATATTAAAACAATTAAATATTATGTGTACAATTATTTATGTCATCCTGAACGCGGACTCGCTCTCTCGTTTCATACAAGCGCAGCTGCTGCCTTTTTGCAATGATTGTTTTGTACACTGTAATGGATTATAAGAATTTATGGAAGTTTGGAGGAAGAAACTCCTCCTGAGTCTTTCTGTGTCCTCAGGCTACGCTAGAGTTTGTCTGATCGCAGCATTGAGAAAAGGCCATTGTTAGGGTGGCGATGGTCCTTAATGATCTTCCTGGTGCTTGTTCTGCACCTCCTGGATTAAGTGTCTTCTGTATGGCCCTGTAGGGGTGAATACGCTCAGCTGAGCACATCACCCTCCGCAGAGTCATACAGTCCCGTCAGGTGCCCTTATGTGAGGCAAAAAAGATGCTTTCTATTGTGCCTCTGTAGAAGGATGTTGGAGGCATCCTGAATCTCCGGATACACAGCCAGGAAATTCCTGAACCCCTTTTTTACCACACTGTGAATGCCGGTCAACAATTCCTTGTGAAAAAGAGGAGCTCTTAATTGTCCTGAATGTGTGTACTTCAAATGTTAAAAGTATACTTAAAAACAAACAAAAAAATATATATTTGCAGATTATGTACTATTACTGAAATAAGAAACATAGTCATGAAAGTGTCTCTTTAAGTCACTTAAGAACACTTTTAAAAATTGCACTTTGTAATAATTGTAATAAGTTTTACTTTAAAATACATTTTAAATCATTGTTTTAATAATCTTGAGTCATGCTTTGAAGAAGTACACTTATTTTAATGTGTTGACTGACATATTAAAGCACATGTAAAGTACTTGATTATAATGTATTTTAAATGTACTGAATTGCAACTTCATTACAAATGTGCAATTTCAAATATATTTAAATGACACAAGTTTCAATAAAAATAACATTAATATATTAAAAATATAATAAAATAAAATATATTAATATATTAAAATGTATTAATTTTATTGAATGAGCACTTAAATTTTAAAATTTTAAAAGTATAGTTAAAAAATGTTTTTGCAGGTAAAATAATATTAATACAATAAAAGGACACTTAAGTATATTTAGAGTACACTTTTTTAATGTTTCTTAAAAAGTGATTGTAAAAGTTTTTGTTTCATTTTTAATAAGTTTTAATAATCTTTAGTCGTGCTTTAAAGAAGTACACTTATTTTGATGTGTTGACTAAAACAAAGCACACATAAAGTACTTGATTATAAAGTACTTGATTATTCAATATTACATTTAAAGGTAAGATATTTTAAATGTATTAAGTTGCAACTTCATCATTATATTTTACATTTTATTTTACCATAAATATTTGTCAGTACATTCAGCAGTACTTTAATGATATTTCAAAGACAATAGAATTATGAAATTACGTATAAAGATGTACTTAAGACCTAGTTAAAAAAAAAACGATTAAAAAATAATTTAATTTAAATCAAAATGTAAATAAGCAACCAAAATATATGCTTAATTTGATTGTACTTTTTTTTTTTAAGTACACTAAAGCTTCTAAGTATGCTAAAATGTCTTTTTCACAAGAATTGTGAAGACTAGTGAAGATTTCACAAGACTAAAATCGACTTTTAAAGTGCATGTAAATTATGTACAATCAATTTCAATTGACTGTAGATAAATTCTCACTTCATCCAGTCTTTTTTTGTTCTCTAAAGAATCACGTTACTGTTTTATGGAGTGTGAAACCCCCCACAAACTCTACAGCGCTTGAGAGAGATTCCCAAATGTTTCAACTGCAAACCCGTTTGACAATGGAAAACGCATGTGAAGTGCGCTCAATACTGTAACAATTGAAAAAAGGATACTCCAGCATACATATACATATACTGTACACTACCATTCAAAATAACTTTTGTAGACAAGGGTTTCAGCAGAGGACTAAATAATCATTTTCCCTTAGAACAAATCATCTTAGAATGAGTAAACAAATAGTTTGTGCATCAGTATGATGGGATTGCATTCTCATGAAGGAGTGTGTTTAGAGACTCACTGCATCCGTCTTCATCGCTGTGATCTCCGCAATCATTGTCACCATCGCACTGCCACTGCGCCGGGATGCACGTGCACTCGCCAAACGCACTGACCGCACATGTGAAGTGATTTCTTCCACATGAGCATTCGGCAGCACCTAAAACACCTACAAAACACACACAAACACAAACATATGAGGTCAGCTATTTTATGAATAGTAGGGATGGAATGATTCATTCAAGTCAGGATTCGAGTCACGATTTTGATTTCACGATTCGATTCACGATTTTTTTTTACAAAATGAGATTTATAGAAATTATAAATGAAATGTGTCCTTTTATTATTGCTTGGACAAAAACGATTCGATTTTTTTTTACAAAATGAGATTTATAGAAATTATAAATGAAATGTGTCCTTTTATTATTGCTTATTGCTTGTGCTGCACGTTTCTTTGTGAAATTGAAATATAACACTATAATAATATACTAATATAGCACTTGCATATTATTGCTCTTTTGTTGGTTTTGATTGCTTCTATTGCCCTCATTTGTTAGTCGCTTTGGATAAAAGCGTCTGCTAAATGACAAAATTTAAATATAATGTAAATGTAAATAACAAAACTAGATTGAAAATTTAAAACAAACCCCAAATCAAATAAATAAGTAACACAAATAAAATAAATCTCTTCATATAAACAAACTAAGG
>NW_015555831.1:529366-531794 GCF_001515605.1 Sinocyclocheilus anshuiensis
GTTGTCCTCATTTGTAAGTCGCTTTGGATAAAAGCGTCTGCTAAATAACAAAATTTAAATATAATGTGAATGTAAATAAGAAAACTAAATTTTAAAACAAGCCCCAAATCAAATAAATAAGTAACACAAATAAAATAAATCTCTTCATATAAAAAAATAAGGCTTTGTCTGTGCTCTTTCCATTTAAAATTAGAGGCAACCACTGCATTTTAATCTTGATCCAAACAAAGATGCTGCATACATGCAACATGAGCAGTTTTTAATCTAAATTAGATTGTATCATTTTGAAATTTGAAGCAAGAACAGAATGATTTGACAAACTATTAGTGCTGTCAAACGATTAATCGCGATTAATCGAATCCAAAATAAAAGTTTTTGTTTGCATAAAATATGTGTGTGTTTTGTGTATTTGTATTATGTATATATAAATACACACACATACAGTATATATTTTGAAAATATTTACATGCATTTACATGTCTATATTTATATTCATATAATTTATGTTATAAATAAATATATTTAATATATAAATATAACATTTTTCTGAAATATAAACATGCATGTGTGTGTATTTATATAAACATAATAAATATACACAGTACACATACATATATTATGTAAACAAAAACAATCTACAAATTTCACACCGACTGTGCCACAATCATGTTACCTTTTTTCCCCAGTGTTACTTGATTGGATAAAATGTTAAGACATTTTTAAATTCTTACATATTTCTGTTTATAACGTTTTTGAATGAAACCTGCAACCCCCCAAAAATCATATTTCCATAATGCAAAAAACGTCATTTCCATTATTGCAATGTAAGAAGAAATAGTATTGTATGTAATATATATATATTTTTTTTGTGCTGTCAAACGATTAATAGTGATTAATCGCATCCAAAATAAAAGTTTGTGTTTACATAATATATGTGTGTGTACTTTGTATATTTATTTGTAAAAAGTATAAATGTATGTGTGTGTATGTATTTATATACACATAATAAATATACACAATACACACACATATATTATGTAAACAAAAACTTTTAGTTTGGATGCGATTAATCGCGATTAATCGTTTGACAGCACTAGAAACTATACATAAAAAAATATCTGCATGAAACAGAAACAGCAGACGAGCTGAACTACACGCAGATTCACTCTCTGCCAGCAGGTGGCGCTTAAAGCCTTTCCTTGGTTTCCGCTGTAAACAAAGCAGCGTTGCACTTATGGCAAGATGAAAAGAAAAAAATACCATCTAAACTTTTCTATAGACAGTAAGTTCCCCTCAGACATGCATTCATATAAACTCCTACTCCTAAATGAATTGCGATTTGTTTAGCATCTCAACCGATTTGAATCGTCACATATTTGAATCGATTTTCAACCGGCTCGCGGTTAATCGTTACATCAGGTGGCGCTTAAAGCCTTTCCTTGGTTTCCGCTGTAAACAAAGCAGCGTTGCACTTATGGCAAGATGAAAAGAAAAAAATACCATCTAAACTTTTCTATAGACAGTAAGTTCCCCTCAGACATATTAATATAAACTCCTACCCCTAATTGAATCGCGATTTGTTTAGCATCTCAACCGATCTGAATAGTCACATATTTTAATCGATTTCCAACCGGCTCGCGGTTAATCGTTACATCACTAATAAATAGTATGTAACCATGCAATCCATAAAAAAAGTAACTGTAATCTGATTATGAGCATTTTAAAATATAATATAAACCAGTTTAGGGATGCAACGATTATAGATTTTGTTGGTGCGATTATAGATTGAGGAATAATCACCATTTCATGATTATCGTGATTATTATGCATTCATTAATTTTAAAACACTACTAATGTATAAAATCTGTTGTGTTATGTTAGTTCAATTTATTCTAAAGTCGGTTGGCTGAAAGTCTGTAAAGATCAATTCTAACCCATGCTGTGATAACGGCACTGTAATGCATCCAGCCTTCATTTTTCATTTCAAGCCAACAAATAACAACACCAACAACAATTTCCTACAAAAAACACTTTCTTTTCCTTCCAACTTCCAATCCTTCCTCTCTGTCTCTCACTTCCTAGCTGTCAGCCTGGGATCTGAAGTTCAAAACACGTCACTAGTCACAAACAGCAGATTATTATACGCTTCTTATGTTTCTATCAAGAGAAATGCAAAGAATGTTTGTGAGAATCACCACTGGCTTCAGTTCCCAAAAATCACACGGGGCAAATTGTTAAACAAATAAAGATGTCCCTTGACCAGATAAACACATTAAATTCAATGGTAGTTCATCCAGCTTGTTCCAAGCAAAATTACTTCTCACCACAAAATGATGTTAGAAAACTTCAACCCTTGCAATTTATTCTGAACTCTGATTCTGGATATTTTAAGAAAGCGGAAAAGTCTATTAATAACTATTCCAGCCAA
>NW_015555831.1:532836-537802 GCF_001515605.1 Sinocyclocheilus anshuiensis
TAATCGATTTCCAACCGGCTCGCGGTTAATAGTTACATCCCTAATAAATAGTATGTAACCATGTAATCCATAAAAAAAGTAACTGTAATCTGATTATGAGCATTTTAAAATATAATATAAACCAGTTTAGGGATGCAACGATTATAGATTTTGTTGGTGCGATTATAGATTGAGGAATAATCACCATTTCATGATTATCGTGATTATTATGCATTCATTAATTTTAAAACACTACTAATGTATAAAATCTGTTGTGTTATGTTAGTTCAATTTATTCTAAAGTCGGTTGGCTGAAAGTCTGTAAAGATCAATTCTAACACATGCTGTGATAACGGCACTGTAATGCATCCAGCCTTCATTTCAACAAAGGTGCCAACAAATAACAACACCAACAACAATTTCCTACAAAAAACACTTTCTTTTCCTTCCAATTCAACCCCCTTCCTCTCTGTCTCTCACTTCCTAGCTGTCAGCCTGGGATCTGAAGTTCAAAACACGTCACTAGTCACAAACAGCAGATTATTATACGCTTCTTATGTTTCTATCAAGAGAAATGCAAAGAATGTTTGTGAGAATCACCACTGGCTTCAGTTCCCAAAAATCACACGGGGCAAATTGTTAAACAAATAAAGATGTCCCTTGACCAGATAAACACATTAAATTCAATGGTAGTTCATCCAGCTTGTTCCAAGCAAAATTACTTCTCACCACAAAATGATGTTAGAAAACTTCAACCCTTGCAATTTATTCTGAACTCTGATTCTGGATATTTTAAGAAAGCGGAAAAGTCTATTAATAACTATTCCAGCCCACCTCCCTTCTTTCAAGTCTGTGCTTTATCACTTATGATGCATGAGAAAGACTTGATGCCCTTGGCTTTATCTCAAAACATTTGCATCCATTTGTTCCTCTCTGCTTTATCTCATGGCGTGAGCAGCTCTGGACAGGATTTTAAGAGAGAGACCGAATGAAAAAATGAGGAATCAAGTAGACTTGAAGTCGGAGCTCAGCGCCACATGGTTGTGTGCTCGTTTTTGGCAAGCTGGAATAATGACAGCCCTTCTCTTGCGGGAGATCAAGTTATATATGCCATGTTTAGTCACTAAATGAAGCAAGACATTCATCATGTATGCTTTAAAGACTTGCCATTTCTGCTTCAAGTCAAAAACACTGCTAGCAGAGCAAACAATGTCAGAGATGAAATTTACATATATGTTTATTACAGTCCCAAAACATATCTGGGCACTTGACATTTTTGGCATATTTTAAAGATCGCTGAAGCAGACTTTAAATCGCAAAACTTTTACAAAAACACAATTGTTAGGTTTTATTATTTTAAAGAAAGAAAAAAAAAAAGCACAAAATATTGCTGGACAGACCTGATGTTTGCCACTCAGCTGAGGTAAACATTTATTTATTTATTTTTATTTCATTCATTTATTTATTTTTTTTTTCAGAAATTACATTTTTTTTTTACATTTTAAACATAACATTTGGACATCACGTTGGACATAAAAAGTCATTTATTAGGTTTTAGTTTAGAAAACATTTAAATTTAGTAATTTGGCAGATGCTTTTTATTCTTACAATGCATCCTAGGTACACATTTATCAATATGACAACACAAAATTTAGACAAAACATACATTCCAAAACAAATCATATTTAATGCTATGAAATTCATACTTGAAGTGTGCCTTAACTGCCAAAATATGCATATATATATTTTTTTAACCTGCTGTGAACAGTGGATAACTTTCCTGAGGTAAATGCAATGTTCAGTGACATTCACAGGCTGCTTTATTGGCGTCTTTCTGTGCTGATTGAGCGATTTCATGAGATATGATACATATCGGTAAGTCATACTGTATCTTTCAACATACCTTCTGATGTTCAATCATGTTTATTTCACGCTAGAACTTGTATTAAAGTGAAAGAGGCTTGAAATTCTTTGTGCAATCTGAGATGATACCCACTAAATGCTTGCGTATGCATGAAAGCAGAACGCTGCGATGCAGACTAGGACACCGATTGGCATGATATGACTAGTACTGATGGGGATATAGTTTTATTTTTTTATTTTTTTCTCTAACCAGCTGTGAACAGTGGATAACTTTCCTGAGGTAAATGCAATGTTCAGTGACATTCACAGGCTGCTTTATTGGCGTCTTTCTGTGCTGATTGAGCGATTTCATGAGATATGATACATATCGGTAAGTCATACTGTATCTTTCAACATACCTTCTGATGTTCAATCATGTTTATTTCACGCTAGAACTTGTATTAAAGTGAAAGAGGCTTGAAATTCTTTGTGCAATCTGAGATGATACCCACTAAATGCTTGCGTATGCATGAAAGCAGAACGCTGCGATGCAGACTAGGACACCGATTGGCATGATATGACTAGTACTGATGGGGATTTTGGATTTCTCCACATTATTATGTTACGTTCGTGTTTAGCATCCAGTTGTAAACTGGTGAAGGTGGCATGCAGATGAGGATATCAGAGTGGAAATAGAAAGAAATCAAGCTGTGCAAAGGTGCACCTACATATCCATCTCCTGAAGTCACTTATTCATTTCCGTATTTTTGCTCAAAGCAGATAAATACACCAAAGCTTAAGAGACCAATTAAGGGAGATCACCCGCACAATAAAAGAGCAGCCGATTTGTCTGTACTTGAGTTACAAACATCATCTTTTAATTTTCCAGCTCTCCATTTGCTGAAAACCCTTCACATCTGGAATCTCTCCTCCTCTTCCCCCCTGTGGCTACGCTTGCTCTCCGTTAGACATTGGCAACAAAAAATGAAAATACCTCACTGTGTGTGCATGTGCAACTGCTGTTCTCTAATTTCAATCCCGTGAAATTACCCCTCAACCACAAAGATATAGCAACATGTCTTTCCAGAAAGCTGTCAGACTTTCGAGCTTAACCCCTCCAACGCAGAACGAAGACGCAGCTGCGGCCGTATCGACGGGAGCCGCTCTTTCAAGCAGCGAAAGAAAGGATTTACATCTAAAAATTCCTTCAACACTTATGAAAGGTTTGCTTACAAGAGCTCAGCAGTGCTGCAAGATGGTTATCTGACCTATTCATCACTTTATAATTAAAACAGAGTTTAATCACTGATTTTTGTTTATATATTCTGCTAATTTCAAAAAAGCGACAATGCAAAGTGACTGGACTGGACTGGATATACCGGTATATATATACACACACACGTATATATATACATATATGTATGTATGAAGAGTTCAGATGCTCTAAGTGCCGTCTGAAATTTTCTTCTAAAATTAGCAAAGAAAATTTCGGACGGCACTTAGAGCATCTAAACTCTTCATATATATATATATTGGCTCACATTTAACAAAAACCCACCAATTCACTATCTCAACAAATTAGAATATGGTGACATGCCAATCAGCTAAACAACTCAAAACACCTGCAAAGGTTTCCTGAGCCTTCAAAATGGTCTCTCAGTTTGGTTCACTAGGCTACACAATCATGGGGAAATGAAAAATTGTGTTTTTGATTGGTCCAGACGCTACAAAAATTTTAATTAAAATAGAAAAAAATGTAATACATAATATTAACAAAATTATAATAGTATAATATAGTATATCAAACTGTATCAAGTAACGCTGGTTGAAATCTGATTCTGTAGTTTAGTTTAATTTATGTGTGTTTTAACATAAAATGTCAACATCAGTGTGATAGAGTTTATATCAGGATGCACCGCAATATATCGAGTTATGATGAGTGTGGTATTTTGAGGAAGATGGCAAAAGAATAGTTCACCAAACAAGAAAATGTAATGATCTACACATTCAAACATAGTGAAGCAAGACTGGACTTTTTTTCCATCAAATACGGAAAGTGGTCAAGTAGTGGTCAATTAAGCATTATTATTTGATAATTAATTAAGTTGATAATATCTTGATTAATCTGGAACAAAAGCCAACTGGAAAGGCTCCAGGATCCTAAGACCCTACATAAAACGTGTTTTGGAGAATAGATGGAAAAAGCCAAATGTTTTCCTTTAAAAAAAATTGCAATTTGAAGAATATGAGAAACAAATATAAACCAGTTTGTATTTTTATTTTATTTTAATTTTTATTTAACTTAACTTTCCATTCTCTCTGAACTGAGAAGGATGTGCAACAGTGTTTCTTCAAAGTTTGGGAAAAGATAACCTGAACTGTTTTGTAGAATGGCTTTGGGCTCACTAAGTTTAAAATATCAGCTTGACAACTGTAACATAAGCCCTTTTTTAAAGACCCTAGAGAAAAATGGAAAGAGACATTTGTCTGCGATTTAAAACAAGGGTATCCTATTGCAGATGCCAAGTGCTGAGTTTGAGCTTTGAATGACGGAGGCACAGTAAAGGGGAAATGATTATGATGTATTTAGAGGGTTAAAAAAAGGACTGGAAAAGAAAAAGCAAGGACTTGTCGTTGAGTGTCGGTTCTTTTCCATTGCAGTCAGCCATTTTTAATGAACTTGGCTGTCGTAGCCTGCATTTGAGGCAGGGCTGAGAGTCAGTGGGCTGAAGGAATGGGATGAGGGATGTTTAACAGTGGCATGAATGTAAAAACAAAAAAAAGAGAGAGAGAGAAGGAGTTAAACTGCCTCGACTCAAACATCACAGCCGCAGTTTGAATCTGAACCATACAGATCTGAATGCGAGTTTGCATCCGATTGTAAGAGAGTTTAAGCAGAATAAATGATTGGAGAGGTCCAGCATGCATCATTAGAGAAAAGCCTGATGCTTCATAAGATGATCCAGTTATGACATTTTGATTAAACACTACAAGCTCAATAAATAAATTATGAATATGCATGGCTGAATAGTTTACAATAAGAAACAATGCATTTATGAAACAGATTTAATGCCAAACCTCAGGCCATCCAAGATGTAGATGAGTTTGTTTCTTCATCAGATTTGGAGAAATGTAGCATTGCATC
>NW_015555831.1:537887-538412 GCF_001515605.1 Sinocyclocheilus anshuiensis
AAATGTAGCCTTACATCTAAGGGGGCTGGGACGCATTCGCACTACAGCCTCACGTGTGCGCCACATCTCTGAATGTAACCGGTGTAAACTAGTAGGTGTGTTCGACTTGACGTGGACCGACTGTGCAGACCGATCGGTGTATTACAGTACCACGAGAGCTAAAGAGAGCAGACTGCTCCGTGCGCTTTAGAATCACTCTCGCGGATGATCGATCTGCTCCGCACCTCTTTTAGTCGAACACACCGGCTAGTGCTGCAGGCTTATTGGCTCACTGACGTTGATGAGATTAACCCCTTAGGTATCGAAATTTGGTACCGAACAACAGGACATTTTTCGATACTCGATGTTATCGAGGCAATTTGGTTGGTGCCTAAAGTCTCGTGAAGAAAAAAAGCTGTGTTTGTAAGAAACAAATCCATCATTAAGAGTCCATAATTCATAACAATGCTTCCTTCAGGAGAGAAATCTGCACAGATCAAGCACTGTTTACAAGCCAAAACAGTCCAAAACAGCTCTAAACAAATA
>NW_015555831.1:538547-543188 GCF_001515605.1 Sinocyclocheilus anshuiensis
TGTGAGAGACAACAGGAGATGGACTTTTTCACTGGAGGAAGCGTTATTATGGATTATGGACTCATATTTTAGCTGGAGGCAAGGGTTTGAAGTTAAAAACATCGTAATGATGGATTTATTTCTCACAAACACACAGCTTTTCTCTTCATAAGTCATTAACTGATGGATTGGAGTGGTGTGGATTATTGTGATGTTTTTATCAGCTGTTTGGCCAGACAGAAACGGCACACAGGCTGAATGTAAATATAAGTCTCTGTAAATCCACTCGCTGACAGCAGGTGGCGCTTATAGAAAAACTGAATTACAGCTGTTTCCCGTAAACTCTGTGGCCAAAGCAGTATTGCGATTAAGAACACTTCCTTTAGGTATTACATGGAGCGAAGATGAAAACAAAATGCCATCGAATCGTTTCTGAAGACAGTCAGAACTTTCAGAGGTACAGTCATATAATTCATTAATTAATTAATATTTTCATTTGTATAATTCCCTTAGCACTTTTTTAAAACCTCCCAGCTTTTCACTTAAAACGAAACTACTCTACATGAGACTGTTACTTAAAATTGTGCTTTATGCTGGACAGTATTTATTTATCGCGAGTTGTTCAAATCGCGGTAATCTAATACGGTTTTAATGATAATTAAAAGATGAAACGGTAATACTAACCGTGGGGAATTTTATCATGATCTATCGTCAAACCGGTAATCGTTACATCCCTAATTACGTGTGCATCAAAAAACACATTTATTGTTTCTATTTCAGAATAAAACTGACAGAATTTGAAAGCTGAGACTTTGTTTCATATCAAAAATGAAAAGCAAAAAGCTTACTGTGATTATTAGATGACAGGCGCTACAAAATTATGTTTAGTGAAGTTCACGCATCAACAGAAAACAGCATAGACTACAAAAATCGTTCTCGATATTCTAGAATCAATAACAGTTAATCAGAAGGAGAATTGATTACAATCAAGAAATCGATGTAGTCAATGCCAGCCCAATACAAAGTTTAAAGTTTTGATGTCACTAATCTTGCAACGTTTGCCAAATCTTGAATCATTTTTGGTTGCCACATATTTGTGTGAGTTTGTGTATGTAGCCTGTATGTTTTGATTTGCTCACTTTTACTGTGTGCATCGCCACAACTTATAATTTAAAATCGCTTATCATTTCAAGCCTGCCGCTCAGAACTATAAATGCCATTGTATATAAAGCCATGGCTTCTCAGCTGAGCACTTGTATTCAGTGCCAGATGTTTCATTTGTCTTCATCCGTCAGCAGGGAGGAATTCACCTTGAGAAGTTAAGACGATAGCTAAACTGACAAAAAGGTCAGAGTTAGAGACGCGCATACAAAAGTGAAGTTTAATGAGATTCTTGGCCTGAGTGCGAGTACATTCTCCTGCATGGCATGTGTGCATATGATCTTTGCTGATAAAATCGATCAAATCTTTTTGTTCCAGCTGTATTTGTGCCAAATAAGGAATCCGCTGGTGTGTTCAGACACAACAGGAATTTGCTTACAAAAAGACCCTTGTATCTGTTCACACAAAACCTCAGAATTTTTGGCAGTAGGAGAGAAACTGTCATTGTTCTTCCCGAGATTTTTTCAATATCACACCAAACCCCTCTTAGGAGCTGTCTCTTCTGCAAAACAGACCATTTGTCTGTTCTGGCTGCTTTGCAACAGTATATACTATGAAAATCACTAAAGAAAAGAAACTGCACTAAAATTCACTGCAGTCAATAGAAACGGGTAATCTTGGGTTATTGTACAGTCAGCTGAGGTGAATGTGTGTAACTTGTGTAAAACCACCACGAGCAAGAGTAAAAATGTAAAACACCTGCATTAATTTATATGCAAAACCATTCGTGCCACTATTAAGGGAGAGTGGGGTAAGCTGTGCCACATTATACTTAAGCTGCCCTCTAGGCAAGGATAAAGGAGACAGGAGATTAAAATGAGACTAATATAGCCTATTATATTTCAGGCTCTATTAACCAAAAAAATAAATAAATAAATAAATAGGAAACACACTGTAAAGAGTGATTTTGTAAATAAACAAAAGATTGAGTATGATTGACAAGAAAATACCATCCCAGGTACTTACAGATTCTTTGTAATTATTTGTGAAATTTACTAGCAATTTCTGGGTGAAAGTGAAGGTTCGTAAAAATGACTTAAAATATGATGTTGTGTTAATTCAAAATTTAAAGTGAGTTTTGAGTAAAAGCGGAATATAAATCTTATTTATGTCAGATGAAAGGAAAACCAGATTTGGCAGTTGTTTTTCTTTATCTACACACATTGTCTTCCACACATATAGATACCATGCATACATTTCTCTGAAAAATCACAGATGGGCTCAAACAGACATCTAGCATGCCTATTTCTAATCCCTCATCTGACGGCAGTCGCCAACATCCTGTCCTTAAGGAAGAAGCAGCAGTGTTTTCTTCAAGGGTCACTTGTTTCCTCATGGTCATGACTCATCTCACAAAGACACTTGTGTTTCAGTTGAATTATGGCTCAACTCTCTGTTCTGATAGGCTGGAACGGTGATTTCAAGAAATCTTTCCTTCCTTCCACCTCTGTTATTTGTATCTGAAAATCTCTAACATTTATTTCATTACCAACTTTAAACCTACAAAATGAAAGGGTAAACTGTAAAAAAAATTCTGATAAATTTACGGTAAAAAACCGGCAGCTGTGGTTGCCGGAATTTTACCGTAAAAATACGGTAGCAACGTTTTAGGTTTTAACTTACATTTACAGTTAAATACCGTAATTTCATTAACTGATATAATGTTAATATACCAACCTATTGAAGTACTGAAATCTGTTTTGTAAGCACAATTGGTAAATTAACACATTCTTCACTTTTGCACAACATAACCAGCTGTATATGTACATATTTTCTGTGATAGTAATCTTGCTTGGTAGCGCACCCGGTACAACACTGCACGAGTGATGTGAAGCACTCAGGTACGAGTTCAGTGAAACACAAGTCACGACACTCCGCAAAACAGCTCAAAGCCTTGTATAAGGAAGCTAAAATGTCATAGTTGCTTGAGCAAATGTTGTTATCTCACATTTGCTCTTGTTAACATTATCGGTTATAGGTTCAGTGTAGGTGGCACGTTATTTTCAAATGCAATAGAGCATTAACCTTTAAACGCTAATCACTTGACATTACATTTCCGAGCTATCATGATATGTGCATTAACTAACGTGCTACAGTCACTTTTAACTGTTTTGGAGAAAATTTACCATGCTTTTAGTGCCACGGACTGCACATTTCACTGTGAAACTGCCGCGAAACACGCTACAAGCAACGCAATATCATGTTGTAAAAATGTACCCAAAAGCAAGTAGTTTCATGACACTGGACTGCTTTTAATAAACACGCACCTGCAATGGGGCGGGGGGGGATTATATGGCTTACAGCACCTCTTGTGGACGTCACTTGAAAAGTGCAGCAAAACGTACCAGTATTTCAGGTTTCGCAGAAATGTAGCCAGAGTTGTTTATTTCCAATGAGCCTGGGTTGATATATCATGTTTATTAATGACTTAAATGAAAATGTAACCAAACTGAACACTAACACATGGGTTTAGAAAAAGTCCGGTATAATAGAAAGATATATATGTGACCCTGGAGCACAAAACAAGTCTTAAGTCGCTGGGGTATATTTGTAGCAATAGCCAAAAATACATTGTATGGGTCAAAATTATCGATTTTTCTTTTATGCCAAAAATCATTAGGATATTAAGTAAAGATCATGTTCCATGAAGATATTGTAAATTTCCTACTGTAAATATATCAAAACTTAATTTTTGATTAGTAATATGCATTGCTAAGAACTTAATTTGGACAACTTTAAAGGAGAGTTTCTCAATATTTAGATTTTTTTTTGCACCCTCAGATTCCAGATTTTCAAATAGTTGTATCTCGGCCAAATATTGTCCTATCCTAACATAACCATACATCAATGGAAAGTTTATTTATTCAGCTTTCAGATGATGCATCAATCTCAATAAAAAAAAAATTGACCCTTATGACTGGTGTTGTGGTCCAAGGTCACATATGTGTGTCTTTGCCATTTTCCTCAGCATTATCATCCAGATTCAATTTAAAACCAAGCGCTGAGAAGGTTTTCCCATGCCAGCCCAGCAGGACATCAGAGCACGCTGTGTGAAAGCTTCTGTCTTCATCAAAAGACACAGATGAACAATGCTGCCTGCTATGGGTGTGCTCCGAACAATTCCTGTTGCTCTGCCCTGCTCAATACATCCACCATGTTCAGCATCAGCATTACCTCCAGCACTGAATCGGTCTTGTGAAAGACAAACAAATGAAAACAAATAGAAGACAGAGAATGAAGTTGCACACATGTCTGAATTCTCAGGACCCTGAATGACCTTATTATATATGAATTAGGATTGGGCGATGTCTACCAAATTGGCATCGGATGATGTCTTCAGTGAAACATCGTGATGGACGATGACATCGGGGGGCGGGGTTAGGGGTGTGCCCGAAGCATGAAACAAATAACGCATTATACAGCGCCACTAAAAGGTTAGCCGCTTGCTAGCGGTAGCCTGTTGCATTACAGTACATGAAAGTTCACTTACCACATACACAG
>NW_015555831.1:543230-551290 GCF_001515605.1 Sinocyclocheilus anshuiensis
CAATCCTGAGCACCAATGACAAACATCTAATCTTGTCAAATGTGGAGTAAGTACTGCCGCTCCATAGTTTAGAGTCCTTGTGATCGCGAATCTCAAAAGTGAAAGTGAAAGTAAAATGAGCGCGCGCAATCGAAAGCAGTTTCAGCAGCGGCTACTTGATGCCCGCTATTTATATACAGTCGCCTATACTTACCCAACGATATAATTGCGAGAAAAAGTATTGAAATATTTTTTTTTATCCTCCCATATAGGCTATTTATTCCCTTTAGGGTTTCCGTAATACACTTCATTTCCAGGAATCACGATGTCAGCTTAACATCGGCCCAACCCTAATAGCCACAAGTTAAAACTGCTCAGAACACCTTAGCAACTGCAAAGAAACAAGCTAAAATCACTCACAAAACTGCACAGAGGCCAAGAGCACCTTTGCAACCACACTAGCAGCCGCCCACATCACTCTAGCATTCCCTTTAGGGTTTCCGTAGTACACTTAATTTCCTTTCCGAACACGGATCTGGGATGCGGTGGATTGAGGGAGAGGGGGTGGGGGGGGGAAGGATTCACGATGTCAGCTTAACATCGTGATGTCTGTCAGCCATCGGCGATGGACGATGGCATCGTCTATCGGCCCAACCCTAATATGAATCTGCCATTTTCTGTGCATCGTTCCCAGCAATGCCTACACTTATTTACTGACACATAGATTATCCAAGTTCAAAGTTGAACTTGGATAACCAATAGATTCCTTTGTGAAAATGTTAGAGTGCAATAAAAGGAGTAGTTGTCACAAAAGTCAATTTGACTATTCAAAGACTGTGATGTATTTTTGTGTGATTTGCAGCAATTTGCAACAAAGTATTTTTCATGGCACACTTTAAACAGCATAAAAAATGCCAGAAATATATTGGTCCTCTCCGTTGTGATAAAAACCAGTGGTGATGTTTTAAGACACGAGTATGTAGTCATGTTGCTGGAAACTGAGTCATCAGTGTCCCAATGTGTAGTGAGCCAGTGTCCTTTACCAGTGCTGAGTTTATATCCAAAATATACTGATTCATAATGGATAACAGAAAGTGTGCATATGTTTGAAAAAGGTCTAATTAATAAAGTAACTAAAAGGTGTCTGTGGAGAAAGCGGCTTAAAGGAAAAGTTCACCCAAAATGAAAATTAGCCCATGATTTACTCACCCGACCAGATTTTTTTGCGCCACGGGATTAAATTCCCGAATAAAACGCGGTAGCGGTCGGTAACTCTGATGTAATTTGAACGGGAGCGGACGGTCTAACAATATCCCATTCCTGACGTCCATTCAGAACAGCATATCTGCGCTTTATTCTTACTGACCACCGGTACAGCCTGCACTTGGACTGTTATGCACGCGTTGCACGCATGCTTTCTGCGTCACACGTTTTATTTGCGGGGTCTGTGCGCAGCAAGTGCTTAACGATGCTCAGAGCAGGCTGTACCAGTGGTAAATATATGGCCCTCAGACAGATCAGGCAGGTTGTCGATGAGTGACCGAGCAGAATAAGGATGGAGCAAATTTGTCCTGCATGCCCTTGAAGGACGTTCAACTCGGTTTTGTTTTTATTTTGCTTAGCCTATAATTTTAAATGAAAGATGTCGTATTTATTTATTTTTCTCTGCGACACTTTTCCTACTGTGTTAACAGAAAAATGTCAAACGAATTTAGTATTTTGACAAGACGAAAAAAAATATAGCTAATAAGCTATTTTTGTACAACTTACTTTTTTTTTCTCTCTCTGCGACACTTTTTTGCTATTGTGTTGTAAATGTTAAACGAATTGTATCCTGACATAAAAAAAAATAAGAAATAGCCTACAATTGTTGTAGCCTACAACATTTTTAATTCTCTGACACTTTTTTCCTACTGTGTTGCATAAAATATTAAACGAATTTTGTGTCTTAATATAATTTATATAAATTCAAGTCAAAGTCAATAAATTCAAGACTCTTGACAAGATGAATAAAATAACATACAATTTTGTGCAGACTACACTTTTATTTGTCAGCCTATCTCTCTTTATAGAGACTATAGCCCCCCTAAAAATGGCCTAGCGACGCCCATGCCGCCACCCTTTCACCACCCCCTCAAACAAAAATAGCATGCTCGATTCTCATGAGAGATCTGGCAACACAGTAGGAGCTGCAGCGGACAGCAGACAGAGCGGGTTTAGAAAGTTAAAAGCTTTTTGCCCTTTATCTTCACTAAATGTTAAACGAATTGTATCCTGACATAAAAAAAAATAAGAAATAGCCTACAATTGTTGTAGCCTACAACATTTTTAATTCTCTGACACTTTTTTCCTACTGTGTTGCATAAAATATTAAACGAATTTTGTGTCTTAATATAATTTATATAAATTCAAGTCAAAGTCAATAAATTCAAGACTCTTGACAAGATGAATAAAATGACATACAATTTTGTGCAGACTACACTTTTATTTGTTAGCCTATCTCTCTTTCTTTCAGTAGCGTAAATTTAAATGTGAGATTCCGTAAATGAGATCTAAATTTAGCGGGAACTGAAAGAAAATTATTCCATGCAGATAGCGGGTGAACAAACAGTGAATATATAGCGGGAGCGGGTGGGTGCGGAATAGAACCTTGCGGGAGCGGGACTAAAAAAATAGCCACAAGCCATCCTAGGTGTATATGACTTTCTTCTTTCTGACGAATACAATTGGAGTTACATTAAAAAAAAATGCCCTGACTCTTCCAAGCTTTATAATGGCACTGAATGGGGGGGGGTCGAGATTTTGAAGCCCAAAAAAGTGCATCCATCCATCATAAAAGTGCCCCACACGGTTCCGGGGGGGTTAATAAAGGCCTTCTGAAGCTAATCAAGGCGTTTGTTTCAGAAAAATATCCATATTTAAAACTTTATAAACCGTAATCTCTTGCTTCCGCTACTCTACTTTGGCTTGACTACATTAACAAACAGCTACTACTGTGTTGCTAATGTTCCACAAACCATGTTCCCATTCACCATTTCAGACATACAGCCTACCTTCTAAATATCAACAACCTTTGCTAGAAACACATTGCTAATGATGATATGTAAAGCCCCACAAGTTTGTGATGGTAGGAAACAGCCTCTGTTTCAGTCTACTTACTTTGTGGAGTTCCCACAGTATTTCAAACGCATTTTAAGCATCTCTAACATCATCCGCAGCGTAAAGCATAGTCTCCCGCTAGGCCAGGCCTAACAGTCATTGCCATTGTCCTCTGTTAATGGGGCACTATATATTTTCTTTCCACCTAAAGCGTCTTTTTCATTTTCTCTCAGTGCACAATAGAAGCGGCTTTCATTATACAGCATTTCTAACCAATATTGAGGGGGAAAAAACTGTCATTTTTACTGTATGTTGACCATATAGGAGTCCTACAAGTCCTTCTAGCTACTTTTTGGATCCTACCATTGATGTTTATACATTAATGGATGTTGGCACCTTTTGTAATAGTTATTTAGTTATCCAAAGTGTGAAAAGCAGGATACATCCATTGTGTTATCATAAAACATTGAATCAGATGCAGAAGCTACAGACCATAATAAGAACAATAAGGGGGTGTAAACTTTTGAACCAAGTTATCCGTGTAAAATCAGTTACTATCTTGTCTTCTGGAATATACGTAAACATCTGTGATGTGAAAGAGCTTATTCTGAACAGTACAAAATAAAAACCAAAACGTAATTTGTGTATCTAAAGCACAATTACATTTGGCCTGCCCTTTACATGGCAAAGTCACACTGAGTGTTCATGTGATACACAAAATTCACCCTTCAACTTTGATTGATTGAAAACACTAGATTGTGGAATCAACCAACCAATACTATTTTAATAAACACAGATTGATACATTTTTCTTCCTGAGAGAGAGAGAGAGAGAGAGAGACACAAAGAGAGAGAGAGAGAGACAGAGAGAGAGAGAAAATAGAAGACAGTTATTAGCAGGAGGCGGACAGTCAGACTGTGTTTTAAATAGCCCAAATTATCAGCTGTCCGTATGGTGATGGTGTTTGCTCAGAAAAGTATCTGTCATACGAATTCCTTCAACAAGGACAGGCGTGCTTTTAATAGAGCGCATGTAGCCTGACTAAAGATCATAACTAATGTTAAGAAATAAAGCTGCATAGTCAGCATTTGTTTCCAGTTTAAAAGGAAATCTAAAGTAATATTTTAGGTAAGAACTCCATGCTCTTTGAAAACAGTCATTAGTCATCGAATCCTCTGTCAACACCATGCCTGCGAGCTTCATGACACTTCCAGATCAGCTTGCTACATCGATATTTTCACCAAATCTTTCACATTCTCAGTTCATTTTCTGCAACTTTACTCCTCTCACAATATCCTTCAAAATTACTACAAATGCACTGGGAAATACAAAGACTGAACTTTGAAACTGCAAAGATAATGCATTAAATAATACAAAATACACTTTATGGATTTAATCTCACTTTATTAACTGTTTTTGGTGCTGACCTTCAAATGAGCAATTAAAGCATAAAAATAACTTGCCTTTAGTTAATGCTCACGTATATTCATTTTGCTCTTGGTGTGAACATCATTTGTCTGTGATTCTTCATCACTTCATGATTATTGTGAAAGGGTCTTTCTCTGTGAAAGTGTTTACGTGACGTGACATGTGGCCAAGTATGGTGACCCATACTAGGAATTAGTGCTCTGCATTTATCCCATCCTAAGTGCACACACACACACTGTGAACACACACCCGGAGCAGTGGGCAGCCATTTTTGCTGCGGCGCCCGGGGAGCAGTTGGGGGTTCGGTGCCTTGCTCAAGGGCACCTCAGTCGTGGTATTGAAGGTGGAAGAGAGCGCTGTACATTCACTCCCCCCACCTACAATCCCTGCCGGTACGAGACTCAAACCCGCAACCTTTAGGTTACGAGTCCGACTCTCTAACCATTAGGCCACGACTTCCCCCAAATTCCCCCAAGTTTACATTTATTGTAATGTGTTGTACAACTCCCTGTGTCGTACAGCTGCAAAATTAATAAAAAAACACGAGCTGAACAAGCTTTAAGACAGCATTCTTTGCTCGCTTTCTGTATACAATCTATTGGATAATAGTTTTGTTTTTAATGCTGCTAGAAGGACCAGTTTCAGGACTGACAACCATGTTTAAATGATGAGTAACGGCAATAATGTAATTCTGAAATGGTGCTCAGCTCGTTTCAATCGTGCAGCCTACATAAAGCATATGGCATGAAATTTCTAAACACACACAAAAAATCATTTCCATTTAAATGATATTACATTAATACTCACAATTACAATATTGAGGTAAATGAACAATGATTTTTTTCCCAATCATGCCACTCTGTATCGCACATTTTTGACAATGTCTGGCAGTTATAGCATCACAATTTCTTACAAGGTATTAGGGCTGAACAATTTGGAGAAAATAATCTAATTACAATTTTTCTAATAAAAACTACAATTGTGATTTAAAAATGTAAAAAAAAAAAAAAAGCTCTGATTTTGCTTCTTTGTAGGGCTGCACAATTTGACCAAAAGGTTTTGATTATATAATAGTTATATTATATATTATTATTATTATTATTACTACTACAACTACCACCACTCCTACTACTACTAATACTAAATAAATATATAAATATTAAAAATATTAAAAATTACCAAATCAAAACTATTGTACAAATACTACTGTAATACTTCACCGTGAAATAAAAAAATTTGAGTATAAGAAAAATATACTAATAATAATAATAACATTTTATTTTACATTACAACTGTAACATTACAATACTAATATTTATGGCTTGATTTCCTCATTTTCAAACATTAATCTAAACATTTATTTTGAATCGTGAACTTTTATTTTCGGATCATGAGCTGCTCATGTTTAAATGAACACAGTGCCACGCTTCACTCTGAAACACACAGCGCAAACATTTGTTTAATTAAATCACAACCTTTACGATTTGATATTTGCAATTCCGGTTTAATTCCGATTAACTCTGGAGCCCTACAAGGTCACTACCTATCTGTCTGATTTAAAAAGAATCACACAATCAGACAGACTGTAATAATATTTCAAAATAATCTAATTAAAAACAAAGTGATGAATTCCAATGTTGTACACAAAACTCATCAACATTTCTGTCGATGAACACATATATTTCATGCAAAGTGTCCACTTAAAAAATCATTTGAAAGAGCAGTTTTCTATTAGTTATCTAGTAAAACTCACTACTTGCTCATTCCAGAGTGAAGCAGATTCCTGGGGACCTTTTGATTTTGTCAGCCTTGATGAGTGAACCCACAGCTTTTCCCACAAGCCTTTACTGGGGAGGGTTTGCCCCACAATGCTCGGCAGGGGTGCGAGGGGCCCAACAAAAGCACCATAGGCAGAGTGAGCTGCAGTTAAAAGTAGAAGAGAGTCGTGAAGCTCACACTTTCTTATCCCTCTTTTCAGCGTCCCTCCATCCCCCCACCTTGCAGAAAACCTGAGCCACAGAAAAGGGGTAAAAGGAGGAAGTAAAAAGAAAGAGGCTGATTGATTGAAAGCTGTAGGTAGGAAATGCTTGGATCTCATACCAAAATACTAACAAAGCCAGCTCGCCACAGGACTCAAAAACAGCTTAGCACCCCTAAAAGGTTTTTCACACACACATACGCACTAAAAAAAAAAAAAGAAGTTTAACATCTAGGAGCGATGATGAATCAACAATGTACAATTTACCGTAAACTACAAAGGTACCCTATGCGATCTCAGAATGGTGTTCTCACACATATACCATGAATCACTAAACAACAGAGTTATAAAGCCAGTGCTACTTCTCATGAAAATGTCACCACATTTCAAAGGACATTTAACCGCCACAGAAGGATAAGGTTTCATGTTAGTATGATGAAATCAGAAAAGTGACACCAAGATTACACAAAACCTTTGTGTTCATGTTCCTTGTCAGCATGAAACAGTGGCTGTATATATGCATATATATAGTGATTATGGCTCATTCTCTGAAAAGAAAAAACACTGGAGCCCAAATCTCTCAATGGATCATAGTCACAAGGCAAAAGTTGGTTCCCCTCGCAAGTAGACCTGACAATATTTGGTCAGACGTCATATTTTTTAGCTCTGTTTGCAGTGTTTAAGTCTAAATATGGGAAAAACAATCCTCTACACTCTAAAAAATGCTGGGTTAAATACAACCCAGTGCTTTAGTGGTTCTCAAACTTTAAGAAAGAAGTACCACCTAGTTGCAACCATTTTTGACCTGTTTGAGCTAGGGATGGGCCTGCACATCATCCAGGCCAATATTTGACCATTGTGGGAGGCAATAACTAAGTTAAGCGGTCTAAATGTATTTATATGTATTTCAATCATGACAACTCTCGGAATGAATTTTACCAGCATTTATTAGTAAGAATGGCAAGTATATGACCTAAAACTCATATGGAAAGTCATATGGGTTTAGAACAACATGATAACAAGGACAGAACTTTCATTTTTGGCTGAACTAATCCTATAGGAATATGATTTGTTTCTGCAGTGTGTTTGTGAACTCACGAGTCAAGCCAAGCTTATTATAACCATTCATCTCAAGCTCCTGCTTCCTGTGTCTCTCTAATGCGGAAAGGCATGATAGATAATCTGCCCCCTGAAGGAGGATAATAAGGTCCATTTGAGTTAAACTGCTATTGTCAGTAAAATATTATTTAGAAGATTAGACATTTTGGTTTTGTGGGTTCAGCTTTTATGCACCCTTTTCTCCATTTAAACATTTAAAGGCACAATATGTAATTTTTCACCACTAGAGGGTGTGTATTCAAAATAAGCAAATAGACAAAGACGATGACGCTGTGACTGAGTGTGGAATCATGGGAGTCGTCGTCTTCATCCCCGACGGGACTCGGGCAGAAATCATGTTCATGGATGAGCTAATGATTTATTAACGTAGTAGAATGAAGCAGGGTGAGGCTGAAAGCCGTCGAAGCGAAACGAGGCGCTGAACGAGCGCGACACACGGCTCGAAAGCAGCAGAGCT
>NW_015555831.1:551315-572290 GCF_001515605.1 Sinocyclocheilus anshuiensis
CGCTCCTTCCGGTCGTGCGTATGTGGGGTAAAGCAGCACTGTTTTATCATACTAGATACATTTGAAAGTTCTGTTATAATGCTACTCTGTGCGGTCGTCACCGGTCTATTAAAACACACAACATATTAAAAGCATCTTTGGTGTTTTCATGTTTCCTACAAAACAAAATACAATTATTACTCATTCCATTATTCAATATTCTTTATCTTTAACAACAACCGGAGTAAGTTGGAAACAATTAACAATCGCACACAATTATAGAGGGAAATCTGCTATTTTCAACCATGCTTTGATAGAAAACGGAGCCTATATAAAATGCATGTTGCTTTATATTAAAGGCAATAACTGTGTGTGTCATTACAGTGCAGTCTCAATGTTAATTGTTATAACATGTATGTGCGCTATTGCAAGCTAATAGTTAGCTGATATTTTCAAATGAAATATGTTCACATTACTCATTAATATTGTTTTTTAAATGGGCTTACTGAAATATTTGAGTTACCTTAATCCATTGGGCCAATTCAAATTTATGTCATGCTATATGAGATGAACACGGCGAAGAAAAAAAAAATTGTTGCAGAAACAATTTCCACTCAGACATTACTAGTAAATTTGACAAATATTTACAAAGAATCAGCAAGTAACACACTGAATTAAATCTAAAATTGTGAAGCAGAACGACTGAAATGGATAGTATTTTCTTGTAAAACGTACTAATCTTTGTTTTATTTACAATTTTGAAAAATCATGCAGTGTAGTTATTCAGATCTACTTAATATTTTGACTTACATTTCACTTTCAGTTCATGAAGGTATATTTCATTGATTTCACAGCTTTAAAAATTTCCTTATTATTTTTTAGCAAAAATGTTTCACAAATAAAAAATATTGAGTTTTTAAAGTTCATGCCGAGATATGTCAGCATAAAGTCCAAAATCAGCCCCTAATAAATTCACTGCATGCAGCAAATGGCTAAGTAAAGAAAACGCAGTATTCAGACACTACACAATGTCAGTTTTTACTGACTTCCACCTGCCATACAACTACAAAAGGCCCTTGCTGGCTCAGAGATACACACTTTAAAACAGCAGAATGGAAGCTGTATTTGCGAAGGCTCTTGGGGCCCCTGATTGATAGACCTGTCAAAGACCAACAGTCCTGCAAGCAGCGCATGTGTCATTTGCTCTAGACACAAGAGCAAAGGAAATAAAGCTCTGATCATATTTGCAGAACAAAAGGAGACAGGCCATGCGTCCTTTAGACAGGACGTGCTAAAACAGAGAGCGAGTTCAAGCGAGTCCCAGAGGGACTGACGGCTATTGACTGGGCACAGCTGATGGGTCAGTGGAGAAAGGAAAAGGGGGAAGGGGTTCCCCAAGAGAGCTGAAGATCAGACAATGGTTCAAGGAACATGCATTAGGCCAGACTCTCCAAACAGCTGCTGTGAACCTTATGAGAAGACAGGGATGAGGGAAAGTCATAACCGATATCAATACAAACATATAAGGCATGATGCATTCACCAAATAACAACAAATCTCCATTGTGAATGTGAATTGCTAACTACATGCTATCATATCAACAATCAGTCAGTAAATCACGTTTAATACAAGTCTGCAAGTGGGGCTGTCAAAATTTAGTTTAAAAAAATCAGCAGCTGAGAACTAACATAAAAATTAAAATTTGTTAAATTTTACAGATAGAACTTAAATTTATGGTTAAAAATTGTATATTTCATTTAAAATAAACTGACAACAAACTTAAAAACATAGGTGGTAAAGAGAAAACCACACGATGAATCAAAGTTTATTACAAATAGCTTTTCTACAAACTGAAAATACTAACATATAAAACACCATCATGGTAACACTAAAATAATGCAAAAACATTCAGCAACATCAGATATGACATTAAATCCTAATTTACATAACTAATCAGAAAAAAAAACAAAACCTATAGACCGACTGATAGTGGATTTTACAGATAACCGATAACTAGGTTGGACCGCGCTGGCTGATAACCGATAGTTTTAAAAATGGATACTGAATGAAAACAAACATATCACTCCATGTAAAATAGTGCTGAACTTTATAACAAGGAAAAAAAGAAAAAAAAAACAGTACTGAACCATGAAAATGTACTGCACTTTTAAAATATATTTATATTAATTATACCTTGATTATTTATATTAGTTCATAGTGCATTAATGTCAACACACTAATGTTGAAACAATAATGCAAACAATAACAATAATGTTGAAACAATAAGCAATAACGGCATAACACCCCAGGCCGATAACCGATTTTGCCAATAACAGATTGTTCTAACAATTGGTTATCGGTGCCGATTAATCAGCAAAACCAATCAACTGGTCAACATCTAAAAGAAACAGTAATTTCAATGAAAATCCATCAAATGTGAAGTTCCACACAGGGAATTCTGGGAATGTCAATTTACGTTTATTATAAATTATAAGATGACATCCAAAAACAGTACATTTAACGATATTTTGAAATGTCTCATTTGATCTATTACAGTTTTTCCACTGTATGGAGTAAGGAAACTTACTGTTAAACAATTAACAGGCTTTTACCGTAGCATTTTTAGCCTTGTTAACTCTTAATATTATGATACTTTTTCACATTGCGGAGATCAAATCAGAATCGCAATATGGCTTGTGTGAGAGTATTAAATATCAAAAGGCTGCAATTTAATTAAAGTCAGCATTAAATGATATAGTAATCATGCTCACCATTTTTATAGCATCAAATTACTAGCTAAAATCAAACTAATCACAAAAACAAACAACTTAACATATATCAGTGTGATAACAACTACCTTAAATGACCAAAACCATCTTTCGGAATATTGTATTGGAAGCGTAATTTATTTTTTTATTAAGTCCCATTCATTTACATGGAGAGGGTGGGGTTTATGACCTGTACTGCAGCCAGCCACCAGGGGGCGATCAAAGAGCCCGCAGCTTCACTTTTCAGGACGTGTGAGGCACACCCGGTCATAACTCAATTCTTTGGGTGAAAACGGCAGACTTTTCTATGGTGATAAATGCTGGACTTCTCAAATAATTTATTTACAGTCTGTTGCTGAACAGCTGAAAGTATAACAAATAAAATGTATTGGAAATATAACTGAACTGTTAGCAGTTCTCAAGTTAACAGTAGTTTGCTAATAGGCTAAAAGTTACAACAGTTTTAAGTCACCATTACAATAAATTGAGAACTTGAATGGGGGGGTGAGAAATGTACCTTTATTTATGGTTTCTGTAAAAATGTTAGTCAATTAAGACTAGTTTATTCACTTTATTTGCTTTTGACATGTAAAACATCCACTTTTGGACATCATTACCTCAATTGGGTGCTTTAGTCGAAAAAATGATCCAACATTATTATTATTATTTAACTAAATAAACCAGACATGGCTTTATTTGAATGTGTTTGAGTGTGTATTTTCACCTGCCAGGATAATAGCGTTATGTATTAGCGACGCCATTGTGTGATGTAAACAAACTGGTAAATAATTTTTTTTACCAGTTCACTGAAATGAACTGTCCGAAAGAACTCGTTTCCAGAAAATAATCGGGCTTTTCGTCACTACAAAATGCATTACCTTGCAATGTAAATACAAGTACAGTATTGAGATATCTCAATAGATCTTTGTATCAACTTTGTAACAAAGTAACAGTACGTAGTTTTTGCAAGTTGGAGTTGTATTTTATGCTGATTTTTCTTTCCTCATTGACCATGTCCCATGTTCAGAGGGGATATTTAGAGATCACTCCAGACATATGGAAACAGATGGCTACTGACCGGGATATAAAAGCTGTGATGTGTGAGACAGACTACATTAATCCCCCACCTTCATTTGACTGGAATACAGAAAAGGACAGAGCAGCAAAGAGTCTCATCCACATACAAATAAGTTCTTCCTCCAGCAGGGAGCCGCATTTCAAATTCTGCTAGATAAGCACTATGACCCAGATTTGCCATGGTGTCATGTCATCCGCAGCCTCCTTGTGTCTGGACACAGCCACGCTCATGAAAAAATGATCAGAGTAACGGCGGCATACTTAAACAGCTCCACCAGGATGCCGAGAGGCATTTTGAAAAACGTCCAGACGCCATTAGTGAACATGGCTTAAGTGAATGATTGACCTCCTGTGGGAGAAAACTGTCAGTGACACACTCCCTTCAAACAAACAAGAGGAGAAAAACAAGCCTTTTAGTATCGATACTTGGGAAGAAGCAGTACACTTTAGCATATTTTTTTTTATTACAGAAATATGCTTTAAAATAAAATACTTAAGTGTGAACTGAATGTAATGTTTTCAGACACTTAATTTCATGTTAATTGCAATTAAATAAAAAAGTATTATAGTTTAAATGTATATTAAATGCAATAAGATGAACTTTAGTGTGCTTTTTGACCCGCTTAAGTAAGGCCCTATGATTTCCGCAATGCAGAAAACGCAGACAGAATTGTGGAATCCAGTCACTAAAATAGAATTTGGTGTATAATGCGGAATGTCACAGAATTTGTTAAATTTGTCCAATTTTGGATGAATAAAAAGTAGGCCAGTACACTTAAATCGCGATATTGAATAGTGTCTGTAAATATTAAACCGCTAAAAGACTGTGTGGATGAAAGGCGCAGACGCATGGTTTCGTTTACTACACACATACTGAAGAATGCGTGACGCTCATGGTGTTTTCAGCCTCTGCTGTCTCACTTTATGACGACATGAACACATGAAATTCGTATCCAGCTGCTCTGAGAGTCACTTCATGAAAACATTTTGTCATATTATATACACACACAGAAACAGAGGTCTTCATGGCAACTCGTCAAAATAAAAGTTTGGTTGAACTTGAAGAAATTGTGACAGAAATATAGTCCTGTACAGTAGAATGTACGTTTCAATGATGCTGATAGTAATAATAATAATAATAAATACAATTGTTTTATTTTTATATTTATTTATAAAACATTAAGGAATACTCTCAATTTAATTTCATTTGCTCATAAATTTATTGTATGCCTTCATTTGATTACCAGAAAAAAAACAATTAAATCCTAAAAAAGTATTTTTCTTATCCTAAAAAGGCATTTTTTCTTAAACTTTTAACAACGTGTCATTAAAATGTATAAAGTGTCATGATTTCAATTAATTAGATATGCTTTTTAATTACTAAAATGTAATTTAACCATTAAAATGGAGTCCAGAAAAAAATTAAATGGAAAAAAAATGGAATCCTGAAAGATTTTAATGGAAAAAAAAGGGAATTTGGTAAAAAATAAAACGTATTTCATGGAGCCTTACTTAAGTAGGACTTAAGTACATCTTTATATGTAATTTCAAAATCACTTGTATTGTCTTTGAAACATGGTTAAAGTACTGCTGAATGTACTGACAAGCATTTATGATAAACTAAATTCTACTTTACGGTCATTTCTTTTGAAACCTGTATGTCATGAATTTCAATATTTGTAATTACACATTTGCAATGAAGTTGCAATTTAGTACATTTAAAATATATCAACTCTAAAAGTAATGTTGAATAACACACTACAGGTAAAATTATAATCAAGTACGTTACATGTGCTTTAGTATGTTAGTCAACACATCAAAATAAGTACTTCTTTAAAGTATAACTTAATTTGACATTATTTCAAAGTGCACTTTTTAAAAGTGTACTTAAGTGTGTTAAGAAACCTATTAATGAAAGTGTTCTTTAAATACACTTAAGTGGTCCTTTAGTTCGTTATGTACAGTTTTTTTTTTTTAAATATACTTTTACAATTTGAAGTACACTACAAGTGCACATTCAATACGATTATGTGCACTTCTTTTTCCACAAGGCAATCGACAAATAATTGACACTGTTTTGAGCATAGGGATCATTTTGAAATAACACTGTTGACCATCTACCAACAACTTGCCCGAATACAAAACTCAGTCTTGATAGTCACAGAAATAATGCAATAATACGCTGAAAAGTCATGGGACTCTGGATGGAAGCCAAAGGCAATCCACCCATTATCACTATTGAGGGCTTCTTTATTTTTTTTTAAAGTCTTATCTTGCATGCTTGGAACTTAGTCCTATGAATGAATTCACTGTGGAGAAGCCAAAGGGTTTGTTTGATCTTAGCGCTATTCTACAAAATCATGTGACTCCTGACACAAGGCCCTCATCTGCACTCTATTCATCGCTTGCCGCTCAACATTGTTAGCAGAGTAATTCTACCAGTGGCTCACAAGGTAATAACCTATTGGGTAAACAGTCACAAAACAGCCTCTCAAACACAGACTTCTATCATAGTTGCCCTTTACCCCAAACTATAACCCAAAATTATAGTGTTTATACATTTTTTTATTATTATTTTTTGTCTACAAACTACACAAGAGGTATAGAGTAATAAAGCACAAATAATATACTGTACACTTAAAGTGTAGGATTTACTTCACTCGGAAATTGCTAGTAAATCTCACAAATAATTTCAAAAGAAACTGCAAGTAACATTGAATCAAACATGAAAGCAAGTAGAAAGACTATTATCTTGTAGAAAATACTCCAATAATCTTAAGTTTTAGGTTTTGTTTACAACTTTGATATTTTTATTTTAGTAAATAAAAAAGAAACATTTCTTACTGACTTTTACTTCATTACATAATCTAAATGTAGTGAAGTAAAAGTCAACAAACATTTATTTATTCTTCAGTAAAGTAAAAAAAATTTAAAACTCCACTACAGTAAAGTATTTGTATTTTTACTATAACTTCTGCCGTATTTTGTCGATTTTTTTCCCTAACAAAATGATAATAATAAAATGTAAACAATTTTGAGCAAATCAGAACTTGTTATTACAGTACTGCATGTAGATTAGTTTTTTCTTCTGTTATTATTATTTTATTTTTTTTTTCTGGAAAATGTAACAAAAGAGTCTGGAGAAATGTATCAGCATAAAAGTATGTATTATTACTCCAAAAGATTTCTCCAGACACTTTTGTAACATTTGCCAAAACAAATACAAATATAATTAAATAAATGCATAATAATTAAAATAAAATAAAAATAACACAAGAAAAATCTAAGCTACATGTGGGACAATGATAACAATATCCGATTTGCTCCAAATCGTTTGAATTTTATCAATTTTATTCATTTTGTGTGGGAAAAAAAAATCTACAAACTATGTGCATGTCTAGTGCACTTCAAAATCTGCTAACACTTTATTTTAGTGTCCTTGTTACATGTTACATGTATTTACTATATTAACAACACTAAATTACGCATAATTACATGCAACTAACCCTAAACCAAACCCAATATGTACATTACATTAATTATCATTACTATGCAACCCTATATTTTTAAACTGTACATGAAGATTAAAGACTATTAAATAATAAATGCTTAAGTGTACTTAGTGTCCAAAAGGCACTTTTAAGCACTCTAAATGCATTTAAAATAAATTTAAATTATAATACATTTTCATGTATTTGCAATAAATATGCAATTACTGTAAATGCCTGAAAACATTGCATACAGTTCATACTTAAGCTTTAAATCTTAAGTGTATTTGGTAACACTATTTTAGTGTCCTTGTTACAAATTACATGCACTTACTATATTAATAAGATTAAATTATGCATAAATACATACTAATACAAATAATCATAAACCAAACCCTAATCCTATACTCTAAAGTACGCAATGTTAATTAATATTACCCAGCACTTAACTGACCCTTCACAAAGACCCGCCCCCCTTAGTTACTGTTGCTATGCCCAACAAGCCGCTCTGACGCCACACATCATGTTCTCATTCAGTGAAAAATAAGTCGCGGAGCAAAGAGGAAACTGATGACACGCTGACAGAAAAGACCGAGCAGGTTACTTTTGGTATGAAAAAGTCTCAGCTTTCAAATTTTGTCATTTTTAAGAAATTCAAACAAACAATAAATACTGCTTTGTGGCTCATTAATGTGTCGTGTCGTCATTTCAAGCAGCATGTGAACCAATCATCTCTTCTTCCTCTATAGGCCTACTAGTTATAGCACAACATAAACATGAATGAACATCTGAGGTATCTTGCGTCGACCGCAGAAAGACATCAATATAAACCATTTTTCAAGTTCAAGTCCACTGAAGTTATACTCTCCTGTCTGGTTTGTTTTTCGGACAAAATGTCAGATTCACCGTTAGACTGTATTAGACTGTAACAAGGACACTTTAAAACAGTGTATATAATACAAAAAAATAAAATAAAATAATTAATGAAGCAACTTAAGTGCCCTCTTAAGTGTACTTAGTCAAAAAAGCACCTCTAAGTTCAACTCTGCAATTTATATAAATGTAAACTAAATTTCCATTTAATGCAATTAACATGCATGCATTTTTAAAGATCATTTAACATGCTGTTTTGAATGTGCACTTCTAGTGTAATTCAAATCTTGAGTGTGTGTATATATACACACACACACACACACACACACACACAAACACACAAATATATCATTAAATGTACTTGCAAATAATATAATGTTAATTATTAATGAAGCAACTTAAGTGCCCTCTTAAGTGTACTTAAACAGTCAAAAAAGCACCTCTAAGTTCAACTCTGCAATTTATATAAATGTAAACTACATTTCCATTTAATGCAATTAACATGCATGCATTTTTAAAGATCATTTAACATGCTGTTTTGAATGTGCACTTCTAGTGTAATTCAAATCTTGAGTGTGTGTATATATACACACACACACACACACACACACACACAAACACACAAATATATCATTAAATGTACTTGCAAATAATATAATGTTAATTAAATAAAAAGCCACTTAAGTGAGCTTGGAGTCAAAAAAAACTCTTAATTTCAACTAACTGCATTTAATATAAATGTAAACTATAATACATTTTCATTTAATGCAATTAACATGCAATTACTGTAAATGCTTGAAAACATTGCATTCAGTTCGCACTGAAGCTTTAAAGATCATTTAGCATACCCTGCAATCATTATCACCAAAACGAATGAGGAAGTACAGCACAATATGAATTCCATAAAATGCATTGTATTGAGATACAATCTAGAAAACAACTCCTGGCAGATAGATTCGATAAGGCATATAAATACCATGGCAACGGAGCAGAAACACTAATTTTAGAGTGTTTTAGAATAATTAGAAATAAAAGTATAACCCAATCTTTTTGTATGTCAGACTGTGTGGGAAGAGTTCAAAGAATACCACATAAAAAGAGAAGGTGGGTGGAAGTAAGGGCAAGCTGCCAGTGGAAAATATTTGACCATTGACTATGAAGACAGGCACCAAATGAGCCATTTTTTTTTTCTGCCCGCTGCCACGACTGCCCAGCAACTGGACCGCGCCATGCACCTGTCTCACACACGCAGGACAGAGTCTGCAGACACATATGCAGTAAGGTTTGTGCATGTCAAACGGCAAGCACACAAAGCGGTGCCTAACAAACACACACCCGCAGAGATAAAAGTGTGCACACACTGCACCTGTAAGGACTGTAACTGAAGGCTTACGTATGAGACTGGCTGAGGAACACTGGCACATTCACAGCATTCCAGCCCAAATCCCCATGAATCACTGTGAACCCTGCAGGAGACATACAGTATCCCGACACTGAGCACTGGAGACTAGAGGTGCCACGACACCTTCATTCAGTCTCACAGTAATACAGCAGCTGAAAGATCACCATGCCAAGCATTATCGCAATACCACCCATAATGTTTGTTTGCAAGAGTCAGGGTCTGTTCTATTTAATTCACTACAGTTTGCACAATTTTGTTACTACTGTACACTGAAAAATATGGCGTAGGAACAATTTTCACTCAGAAATTGTGAGTATTTTCATAAATGATTATAAAGTAGTAACGCACTGAATTAAATGTGAAATCTTTAAATAGAAACACTGAAATAGTATTTTCTTGTAAAACATACTCCAAGTAATCTTACAAAATTGAAAAAAAATACAGCGCATTTTTACAATTGATATTTTGAATGATTTTTTATTTTTATATTTTCTGTTTTCATTTAAATTTTTGTTAAAGTTATTTAACTTCTATTTTTTATTTTGCCATTTTAATTAGTTTTTTTTTTTTATATGCCTATATAGTTTGTATTCATTTTTATTTCAGTTTTTATTATATTAGTACATCAAGTTAACCTAAATAAATTAGAAATGTTGCCTTGGCAACAAGCTAAAATAATATAAGTTTAAGTTTTTTTATATTTTATATATTTCAGTTAATGTTTACATTATTTCAAGTAAAAAAAAAAAAAAAATGTTTTTATGGTTTTTGTTTTAGTTCAGTATAATAACCCTGGCATATATTATTATTATTATTATTATTATTATTAGAGTGAAAATTAGAATATTAAATAAAAAACAGTTTAGATTTGAATTAAGAGATCCAGATAAACCATTTATTCTTTTTTTCACAAAATGAAAATAAAATAACAAATATAATTTGTTTTTGTCTGTCCATACCAGATGCGAGACAGCTACAAAACTCGACAAAAGCGAATCACAAATCACAGCCAATCTCACGTGATAAGCACATAATCAAATTAATAAAAATTAAGGCATTTAAACATTACTCAAAACACATACTCATTGACTGATACAATCTTTGTCATGTAATACACATCTGTTTACATAAAGTTCACAGTTTGAACATTGTTGTATTTAAGTCATTTCAACATCTGAGGTAAATTATCCATAGTCACGTTTATTATAGCTATTAAAGTCATTAACAATAATATTCAAAATCAAATTAAACCCTTTTAATAAAGCAATAAACCCCAAGAAGCCGTGGTTTACAGTGAATTTATAACAGCTAAGGGGCGTTGTTAGGTACAACAATCGCATTCAATTAATCGTGCAGCCCTAATTCCATATACGTAGTACGGTTTCACAAAATAAAACAGAGCAAATAAAGTGTAATGATAGTAATAAAAACAGTATTCTTCCGCCAAACAATGTAGTTCCTCAGAATCAGTTGTGGTTCTAACAAAGTGGTCAGAATCAAGGACCGGAACTCTCAGTTTTAAAATATTATATAAAACCCAATCAGCACCTGAGTTGTCAGCTGTCCAGAAATAGAAACCATTCCAGGAATAGAAATCACCTGTCGCTCTTCGCTCGTCGCCATCACAGCTGGTTAAGACAAAAACTCTGAATAACGTGGTGAATATAATGCACATTAAGGGATGGTTTTCTTTCTTATTTTTTTTTTTCAGTGTCTTATAACGTCTTCTTCATTTTAAGATAGGCTACTGTCGGGTTAAAGGAATTCATCTTTGAAAAAGCATCTCAAGAATGCCGCTTTGCCTTTCATTTCTGCCTGAACCATAAGCCTCACGGACTGAGTTCAAAATACCGTGACACAGCCAGTATTTTAAGGTCTGGATACCATAAAATAGGGTTGGGCCATGTCTACCAAATTGGCATCAGATGATGAGTACAGTGAAACATCGCGATGGACGATGACATCTGGGGGATGAGGGGAATGTTGAACATTCACTTGATCAGTGTTGGGGAAAGTTACTTTTAAAAGTAATGCATTACAATATTGCGTTACTCCATAAAGTAACCAATTACGTTACTTAGATACTTTTAATGGAAAGTAATGTGTTACGTTACTTTTGCGTTACTTTTTAAATCTGGACAGGGCTTGCTTGTTTGATTTTCCCAACACTGCACTTGATGGCCATCTGCCGAAACACTGAAAACAATTATATCATTAAAAACATAACATTCTCGTTTTCCACTAGATATTTTCATCTTCATCTCAACAGCAATTTACCGCAAAACTACCAAAGAACCAGTATACCACGCAACACAGAATAAGTCAGTTGAAATCTTCTGCAAACAAACAACTAATCAGCAACTAATCATTTAATGTTCTCAGTCAATGCAACTATAGATATAAACCCAAAGCAGCAAACGAAGCAAAAGCTGCATTAGAAAGCTAAATGTATAGGCGAAGATGTGCAATTCAAGACAAATACAAAGGTGCACGAATAATTTTATTTAATTACATTAAAGGGAAAGGGAAACTAATTTGAAGGACTTTAATATAGGAAACATATGACAATATAAAGGAAAGACAAAAAGTCTAGCGACAAAGGATCAAGAGGATTCAAGGGACAATACGAATCAAAAGTTTGGAAACATTATGATTTTTTTAAGCTTTTAAAGAAGTCTCTTCTGCTCACCAAGGCTGCATTTGATTAAATGTACAGTAAAAACGGTAATATTGGGAAATATTATCACAATTTGAAATGACTATTTTCCATTTGAATATATTTAAAAATGTAATTTATTCCTATGATGCAATTCTGATTTTTTTTTAGCATCATTACTCCAGTGCAGTGTTGAGTAAGTTACCCTAAAAATTTAAATAATTACTAATTACATCTTCAACAGTGTAATTAGATTATTGTACTGATTACTCTCTCTAAAAAGTATTGCATTAATTATTACTAATTACTTTCTCAATCCTATATCAACCTCGACCAGTAAAACAATACAAAATAGAGTTGAAACTACTCTTTTTACTTAGTACTTAGTAATTAATTAATCACATGATCCTTCAGAAATCAAAATACGAGTAAACTACAAATAAGTACAGAGAGAAAAATTACTTTGAGCACAATAATATTTTGTCGATCACTCACAGTGACTGGTGAAGACCAAATTTTACGGACTACAGTACAAAGCTTTTGATTGTGATTTGATATGCATTAGTGGTTAAATGGATCGTAGTTGATCCGTGATTCGTACGGACCAAGCCCCACGGTTCGGCACGCATGTGATCCACGTCTTAATTGCAAAATGTAACCTTAATAGAGTGAAAGATTATCAATTGTACGTTTTTACACACGCAAGTGATTTTAAACCATTCTAGCAAAAGAAAAGGCGAAATGGAACTCGATTTGTTACTCGCGCGCGGTTTTCAATCACACCCGCCCGCACATGAAGCGCGTTTGACTGCGAGCGAACACCGAACTGAACCATCTTTCCCATCTCATTCACTCCTTGCCTTTGATCAGATGCATATAGCCTACACATAAAATTATGACAAAATACCGATCTCGACAATCATTGTGGCAAATGCAGTCTGTTGTGCCTTAAGTGAACGAGAACAGCTGAGAAAGAAATCGGATGTGTATCATTAGGCTATATTGGATCCGTGCATCAGGTCTTAAAGGGGCAGCAGCCTAATAATACCTGCTGCTGTCATTATGCTCATCAAACCACAAAACACATTTTTGACAAAGATGAATCTATTTTTTTATTTATATCTATGCATTTTTATTTTACACTTAATTATTACATTTCTGTATCTGAATACTACCGACCTTATTTGTAACATTGTTCTGCTGTATTTATCTATGCTTGTAATTTGTGTAGCCTACTTGTTCTTATTTTTACTGGCTGTTCACTTGTCTCTTTAATAATGTTTGAACCGTCTTAGGCTAAGAGTTTTTGCTGTGGTATCATACTTATGGAAAGCAAAGTTACATAGATTTTTTTTTCTTGCTGATCCGAAAAACGATCCGATCCGTGGCTCAAAAACAGTAATATGATCCGAACGGTGAGATTTGTGATCCGTTGAACCACTAACATGCATTTGACGTGGGAAATTAGTTAAAAATCATGAATCCCAAATGTAGATTTGCTCTTCTCAAGATGTGTGAAATTTGACGGCTGCAGCTCAAATGGGTTTATAGTATGAGATTTCATATTTCTAAATCTCATATGCCCGTTGCTAAGCAACCACAGCAATAATCATCCCATAACTTAGATTATTACATTTACAAGGTGACAAAGCTTAAAAAATGGCTCATGAGTAGTAGAGGAAGCCACAAAAAGCATGAAGACTCTGCTTTAATACATTTTAATAAATACATAGTGCTTCGGACACTTCTTTTTTTTTTTGTGAAGTCGGTGCCAGTGAAGAAACTATTGAGCAGACTGGAAATCCTGCTGCAAAATGGCATAGAATAGACTGTTGCCATGGTTTACATGGTCTTTAGGCTCTGCTACCTGGAAGGAAAGCTACAGAGCTGGAACAAGACTGAAAAAGTAACAAAACAACACAAATTTAAGAGTGGGAAACGAATTATAGATTTACAGTGATCTGATATCACACAGACATCATTATTAATCATCCCATTAACCTTTGCTTGTGATGCACAGTCAAAATCAAAATCTTTATTTTTATAGCGCTTTATACAATACAGATTGTGCCAAAGCAGATTCACAGAGATAAACAGGAAAATAGCACAATCAATTACGGAAACCCAGCTATGGAGATTCAAGATTCTGCTGTAAAGCAGCTCTAAAAGACAATAGTGTCAAATTTAGCTCAAGTCAGTTCAGTGTTGGTTTAGTTCAGATCAGTTACAGTGTGAAGTTAATCAATCTACAAAAGGCATCAATGTCATTATTCGGCTCGAGTCAGTTCAATATTGATTCAGTTGAGTTTAATACCAGCTGTGATGTTGCAAGATGCGATTTAGCTGTAAAGCAGCTCCATTAGCCGCGTTTCCACTGTCGGGCCAAAAGCAGACGTGCCAGGGCCAGTCGCGTTTCCACTGTCACTTCCGGGGTTTGATCGTGCCTCGTCAGTGCTTCCTCGGGGCGAACGACCCGGGTTTTTTGGCCCGACGAAAACCTTGGGCCAAAGCGGGCCAGCTGGGGCTAGAGGAGTGGTTATGAACAAAGGCAGAGTTTCTCCACGTCTGGAGAGCATCAGCGCCGCGGATCATTTCATAAAGTTAACAGATAACACCAGCATTAAAGACTTTTTAAATCATTTGAGTTCAAAACTCACTTTCAGACAGTAGCGAGTGTTTGAAATAACTTGATCCGATGTGGATTATGATCACCATACAAGGCAGAAATATTTATAAGCGATGCAAAAGACTATGCACGCTAGCCATTAACGTTACCATAGTAAACATGGTAAATACAACCGCTTGAAGAAATCAGACGTTAGCTTCTGTATTCATCGTGTATTTATTTAGTTACATATTTTATCTGTCATAAGTCTCATCTCGAGAGTTTAGCTCCGTGTATGTCATAAAAATATAATATGGCTTTTGGGAGCTTTTATAAAAATATAGAAATTATCATTCTTTCTAAATGTGATGTATATACTGTGACTACAAATAAACAGAAACAGACTCGACTGAATAAGTAGATGGACTATGTTCATACCGCTTTATTTCTGTGTGACTAATTTTCAATCCTGATAAATTAATTCATTATGATCAATGTATCACTTATTATTGTAAAACATCAATGCTTTTGGATTTAAATCTTTAACAAAACATGCAAACAAATGGCCACTTTGTAAACAAACTTTGATGTTGGCTTGACAAAGCCTTGTTTGAACGTTTGAAACAACTTCTAAAAGCTTGAAATTTGAAGACTGTACTCAGTCAATAAAATGTTAAAATGCTTATTAACAAGCAAGTTGCTAACATAATTTTACATGCTGTTAACATAAATTAACATGTTGCTGGCATGTTTTAACTTGTTTCTTACATGATTTAGCACACTGCTGGCATGTTTCAGCATGATTCTAGCATGTTTTAACACATTGCTGGCATGAATTAGTATGTTGTTAGCATGATATAACATGTTGCTAGCATGTTTTAACACACTACTAGCAAGATTTAGCATGTTGTGCTAGGACAGTATAGTGATAGTGAAAGACAGCTTAAACACTCTACAAGTCTTATTGTACACAAGTTTTGAGCCCCCCTCAATGAAAGCTTATGGGATTTTTCAAAACAATCGCATTCGATTAATCGTGCAGCCCTACACTAGAGGCAGTAAAACGCCAACAAATTGTATTCCTTTTCACACGGATTAAGATTAAAAGGGCAGATTATCAATTAATAAAGACTTATTTTCGCATGGGTTCTTGCACAATACTATGTTATCACCTCAAAACACTTTTACCATAGTGCACGATTTGAAAACTAAAACATTTTGATGTTTACATCACATAACACCACCATGTGTTTGGCTTTTTTGACGTAGTAAACTTGCTCGGCAGCACACCCGGTAAAGCATTACACTTGAGATGCGAAGCGCTTGGGTTCGAGTCACGACAGCTCAAAGACATGTAGAAACAAGCTAAATGGCATGGTTGCTTGCTTCAGTAAATACACATCTCACATTTTATCTCACATTTGCTTCTGCTAACACTATCAATTAGGTTTGGAGTCATGCATGTTACACATCAAACGTAGATGTGTAGAGATTGATCGTGGACGTTAGGAATTGGATATTATATGACAAAGCCATCTAGCTCCAGAAGAAACCCCATTAAAAAGCATCACGGGAGTCATGAAAACAAAAAATATAGGTTCTTAGTTTCACTTTCTTCAGCTGCAGCATATTTAAAGTGTGAAAGAACCATGAAAAAGCTGTTTTCTTGTACATGTAAACTGGGTCCATAACATGAATGAAACACACTGCAGATCTCTCATAAAGGCTGACATGCAGGATAACCCTGTCTTAGACTTTTGAAAGTGAAAGTGAAAGTGACGTGACATGTGGCCAAGTATGGTGACCCATACTTGGAATTAGTGCTCTGCATTTAACCCATCCAAAGTGCACACACACAGCAGTGAACACACACACATTGTGAACACACACCCGGAGCAGTGGGCAGCCATTTTTGCTGCGGCGCCCGGGGAGCAGTTGGGGGTTTGGTGCCTTGCTCAAAGGCACCTCAGTCGTGGTATTGAAGGTGGAAGAGAGCGCTGTGCATTCACTCCCCCCACCTACAATCCCTGCCGGTACGAGACTCGAACCCGCAACCTTTGGGTTACAAGTCCGACTCTCTAACCATTAGGCCACGACTTCCCTTTTGAAAACTATACATTTCTCTAAACTACTCGATGATGGATGTCCAAATCATCCAATCACATGTACGGCCATTGAAAAATATAACACATACTCATTCTTGTTCCCTGTTAGGACTCTTGTTTTTCTTTCCTAGCACCTTCCAGGTTGCAACTCAAGCTCATTTTTAAATCAAAAAGCAGGAATTAGCCATTATCATCAAAAATCATATGAGAATCATACGAATTTATATCTTCCCCAAATACTTTCATTACACTTTTTCAAAACCTACACATTCTATCATTCTTCAAAAAAAAAATTCCATTCCACCTGCACAAACCAAGAGAAAAGAACAACTTCAATGTCAAAAACTTGGCTGAAAGCAATTTAATGCAGCTTTTTGAAAATAAAAAGCACAAAAACAGAGGGGTAACATGGTAACAATAATGTTGTGTTTGTTAAGGTTAGTTTGTGTATTAGTTAGCATTAATAATTAACAAGATCTGTATTCAGCATTAGTTAATCTTTGTTAATAACGTACATATACAAATGCATTACGTAACACTAATAGCTTACATTTGTTAATGCATTAAAGTATACTAACAATGATCTTAATTTATTCATCTTGGTTTATGTTAGTTTATATATTTACAGTTAATGCAAACCAAAACTAATAAATGTTTAATGCATTATTTAATGCTGACAAATTCAGCTAGCAAATGTTAAGAAATGCATTAGTAGTAATATTTTATGTTTAATTCAATGTGTTACTTGCCATTTCTTTGTAAATATTTGTGAACTTTAATAGCAATTTCAGAGTGAAATTTTTTCACTCACACTTTTAAAGTAAAACCTATGCCACCTTTTTTTAGTTTTACAACCCTTTTCCAACTGCCTCCTTGTTGATTGCAGAAAAAAAAACAAACAGGGACACTACACCAAGTCAAAAGCTATTGTTTGCATACATTCTATACTTCTAGGCAGAGAGGCTGGCTTGTTTGGACATTTTGTCCCAACACTAAAGGACCACTTAAGTTCTCTGACTTCATTAGTGAGCGGAGCTTTTAACTTGCATACTGCTACTTAAAGCCTTGTGTTGTAGGACTTTTACTATTAGAAACCCATATTGTCTGTTTAATAGAGCCTGTTGCTGAGGCCTCTTGGATGGTTAAGGGTATGCAGACATAGTGGTGTGAATGTATTTCTCTCTGTCTGTGTGTGTGTGTGTGTGTGTGTGTGTGTTGGGGGTTGTAGAAGGGGTTTAGAAAACGAGGGACCACAGAACATGACATGGATGAGTGAAAGATTTCTAGGCCAAGGACATAGAAAGCCTTTGACAGAGAGAAAGAAAGACAGAGACAGCCTGGGAAAAAGAGTAGTGAGAGTTCATTAGACACAATGCAACCAGTAAATAAAATTACTTACTGCTTCATTCTATAGCTGTTCTAGATTCAGAATGGTTTCTTTAAACACTTGGAATGCCAGCCATTGTGAACACACCAATGAATACAACAGATAGCGATTAAAAGGGTAATTTGCCATTACAGACACTAAAAACCTTCCCGATGCACATACTAATGTTGCATACTCTCTTAAATTACACAGTTTTCCACATTTTAATGATCTTTTTACCTTTATTTTTCTCTTTGACCATATAGATGTCACTATATGTCAATTAATAAAGACTTATTGATGTTTGCACCACATAACCAGCTCCATATGTGTGGCTTTTCTGATGAAGTAAACTTGCTCAGTAGCGCACCCGGTACAACAGTGCAATTGTGATGTGAAGCGCTCAGATACAAGTACCACGAAACACAAGTCACGACACTTAACAAATGAGATCAAAGGTTTCTATAAGGAAGCTAAAATGGTACGGTTGCTTCAGCAAATGCGTTTTTAGCCCATGCTTGCTTTTGTTAACACTATCTGTAAGGTTTAATGTGGGTGGTACGTTATTTTCAAATGCGATAGAGCATTAAGCTTTTAGCACCACTCACTGGACATTTCATTTCCCAATGCCACGATACGTACAACAACTAACATGTTAAAATGTTTCAGCATCTGTTTCAGATAAAACTGAACATGCTTTTAGCACCACTCACTGGACATTTCACTTTGAACGTGCAACGAACCGTGAAATGTAATCTCACTTTGCAGAAATATCCCCCCAGGTGTGTTTTTTTCCACCGAGCCTGTGTTGAGTAAAATCATGCATGGCTCTTCTTTACCATGGTTAAATGTACTTTAGTGATGATGTGCAGACTGAAAATCCTCCTAAATGCAGTTATGCACAACTAAATAAAACTGCTTATTCACAGGGTGAAAATTTCAGCACATCATCACATCCTCTTTCTGAAACAGAATTGGGCTAAGTGGCAGAGACCAGGTGTGAGTGGGAATTGAAATTAACTTTTTTGTCCACTTTAGGCCACATTCACAGGTGGTCAAAAACCTGTAGTGCAAACACTCATGCACTCGAACTTCCTACTCACTTGTCAAATCAACCACTGCGCTAAAACAGGGGTTTCTTTAAATAGCCATCTCGTTGAAAATTTGGAAAGCATACACATTCATGCTAGATCTTCTTCGGTAAGCCTAATATGACAGATCATGTACAGCACACACATTCAGAGTTCAGATAACACAGGTACTCTAAAATAACTGATAACCCTGCTAGATATGTCATTTCGCTGCTGGATGAATGACATAAGAAACTTTCCCTTCTAAATTTGATTACAAGTGGTCATACGAGACACATTACTGCCAGGTGTACAATGATATTAAGTGCCTATTGATAGAGATTTAAGTGTCTCAAGGGAACGTAAATGGTTGGGGAAAAGCAGGACCTATGATGTGTCAATATATTGGATCCGTGCTTGAGGTCTTAAAGTGACAGCAGCCTAATATACCTGCTGTTGTGTCCTTAATGTTAATCAAACAAGTGAGAGAAAGAGAAAATTGCTCATTGTGTTTGACTGAATAACTTAAATAGGGATCAATTTACATTTAATTCATGCAGTAAAATGTATGCAGATTTATTTTTATATCTGATTGCTCAGTTGCTGTCGAACTTCTTACTTGAATGCTATTTATGTGTAATTTAAATAACAAAGATAAAAATAAAACAATAAATACAACCATACTTTGATTTTATTATTGTGAAATAAAATTACTTATTTTGTGAAATAAATTGCCATATCACCCACCTCTAGGCACAGGATTATTTTGCCATTACTCACACCCTCCGAAATCAAACAAATGTGCCATAAATGTTAATCACTGCATGTTAATTACTGATACAACTATCAAACATGTACTAACATGCAGACACCATGTTCCTTAAAGAAAAACCATGATCTAAAAAGCCTTTATCTATTCAAGTCTCAAGCTTGTCACTTTTGCTGCTTTAAGGCTACGTCCACACGAAGCCAGAGCTTTCCCTATCCGATCTTTTTTTTCCCTCGTCTCAAGAAATATCTGCGTCCACACGAAACAGACACAAAATGATGTAGTATACATGCCAGACCAGTATGTGGCGCTGTAATTCTGCCACAGAGATTCACTAAAAACGGAGAAGAAGACTTGGACTATGCGCATAAACCTTGCACGCGGTATACAAACGAACATGGAACAATACATTTATTAATCTGTTAATGTTAGTTAAAGCTGCAGTCTGTAACTTTTTTTTGGTTAAAAATGATCTGAAATCAATATTTGAGCAAGTACATAACCAGCCAGTGTTCAAAACTATCGCCTTACTTTAGCCCGATTCACAACGGTTAGCTTATAATAATGTTTTCTAATTTGAGTGGTACAGGTAGGTTTTCGCGGGAAATTCGAGCATTCTGCTGCGTAATTACGTCACGTCTGTAAACATAAAGAAGTTGTCCCGGCTACTAGGCTATCGCATGTGAGGATACTGCAGGTGGCGGATCGTTTTTGGGTTAAAAGAATTTCTTAATATTAAACTCGAAGAGTATGACAATTAGATTAGACTGTGCAGAAATTGAAATCTACACGCTAATACACACTATACTCATAGTCA
>NW_015555831.1:572602-572787 GCF_001515605.1 Sinocyclocheilus anshuiensis
ATATTTCATTTCACTGCGTCTCATATGTTTTTAAATGCAATCTGTGTTATCGGCGATTTGGCTCTTCGTATTAGGCTAAGCAATGCATAAACAACATGATACTTTTTTGTTCAGAATTGTTTATGCAGTTTACAAAATTATATTTGATTTATATATGTTAATTTAGACGTTATGCACGTTTTTAT
>NW_015555831.1:572797-579454 GCF_001515605.1 Sinocyclocheilus anshuiensis
AATGCAAAAATGGTACAATCGAATGTTAGGAGTGCGTCAGGGAGCGTCATCAGTGGTGCGCGAGATGCAGTGATGATGATATAAGTGACATTGCATTTTAATGTTTTGTTAGTCTAGCCCACGAGACGCGCCGGTGCTGTGTTATTCGTTCAAAATATTAGAGAAATATAGTAGCTCAATGCGTAGAAGATCTTGATTAGGTTAAAACCGAAACCAAGCCATTCTCACAGAACGCATATTCAGCACATTTTTACACGGACAGATATGACTGCTGCACTCGCGTCTCATGCAAGAGATGCAAAGAAAATCATGCAAAGTTAAAATAGTTTTAACGTTTAGAAAACGTGACGTGAATTTGTGAAGGTTTATTTCATTTCACTGCGTCTCATATGTTTTTAAATGCAATCTGTGTTATCGGCGATTTGGCTCTTCGTATTAGGCTAAGCAATGCATAAACAACATGATACTTTTTTGTTCAGAATTGTTTATGCAGTTTACAAAATTATATTTGATTTATATATGTTAATTTAGATGTTATGCACGTTTTTATAGACAGTTATTTGAATTGACCGTTTAATGCGCTTCATTATTTTGCTCATTGCGCCCTCCTGTGGCCTCGGGAAACAAGTCAAAAGTTTCCTTAAGACTTATTTAATCTGCATATAAAACATAAGAAAGGAGATATTTGTTTAAATTTTATTTTGTGTTTGACTGTTAATATATACAGTATATATATATATTTGTTGTTTGTCTTAATAAAGTGGGCAAATTGAAAATACAGTGGTTAAATTTAAACATTTTTTTCTATTGCTCGGTTTTACAAAAAGTTTATAAAAAATGTCAATAATTATTGATACCGAACAATATGAAACATATATCGTTGATATATTTTTTAGCTATATCGCCCAGCCCTACCTTGTGACGTAGCGGTATCTGACTAGGGCCGAGACATGGGCTGATGACGTCATCGTTTCAGAAAATATACGGATTCGCTGTCCACACGAAAACGCAAGGGCGGCGTTTTCAGATTTATCCACTCTGGGACTCGGTTTAAAAAAATATCGGTTTCACTCTCCCAAAATGCCGGATCCGTCTGGACGAAACGCCTATACGATACAAAATGTATGCGTATACAGCTAAACGCGCCTCCGAGTGGACGGGGCCTAAGTCACTCTTCTAGTGTCTGCACTGGTAATACATATTTTGTTATGCATTATGCTTACAAAAAAAAAAAAAAAACAATTACAGAGTCACAAAGAGCTCACAGCATTCTCTTCAAATGTCATCTCTTCTGAATAACTCATTTCTTTAATGTGACGTGTTGCAGAAGACGAAATTAAATACAGAGTTTCACAGTTCCACAGAGCAGAACAGATACGGACTCAACATACAACACTATCTGAAGTAGATCTGGCTAATAAATAAAGAGTATTTGATAATAAATCAAAATATGGGATATACCAGGGGTTCACAAACCAAAAAGAAACAGAAAACGAAATGTCCTCATCATAATATGTGTAAATGTTTCCAAATCACCTGATGAGATGTTGCTCATGTCTTTGATTTCTGACTGATTACTTGACAATGTGTTGTCCACTGTATTATTTAAAATATTCAAAATATTCAAATTTTTAAAAATGTATTATTTTTTTTTTATTGTGTTTATTATTTTTAAAACAGTTTTTTTTTCCTGCTTTATTATTATATTATTAAAAACTAATTTATGCACATAATGAAATGTCCATGTATCTAAGAACAATATCTTCAATTTTTCAATGAATTATTACAAATATTCAAATTATTTTTTTCATTGCATCACTGAAAATGATACTTGGCTCTACTTTGGCTGTTTGATGGCAAAACTCCTACGGCAATTAGGAGCATATATATATGCATCTTATGAGTAGCTGAATGGGATCATGACATTAGATCTAATGCCCAGAGGGGTTGTGAGAAACTTAAGACATTGCCACACATTTTCACACACTTTATAAAAATTGATAGAGCTATATGGATGCCAGTGACTATAAAAGCAACAAGCATTTAGGAAGCGTCAGCTTAAGAAAACACCAACGAATCATCCTATTATGGGTTTCAACATCTCAGAACTAGATCAATGGATGATACAGAACTTATAAATCATTCATTTTTTTAACATTAATGACAGTTGTAAAACCAATACCGTACAGTTCAAAAGTCATGCCGAATGTGGATTTGTGGAACATTAATCATGATTTTTGTATCCTAACTGGTCAGAAATTAGTTTCTTTCAATACAAAACTCAATCAAGTAGCACCAGTCAATGTCTTGCAAAGAAAGAAAAACCAAATAATGTCCATGTGACTAACCCTAACAAAACTGCAACTGAAATGTCCTACCAAACCTTAAAAACAGTCAAGTTTTACCTCCAGATAAAACGTGATCTACATTATGATTAGTGTGTGAACCTTTCATTTAACTGCAGAAGCACCTAAATTAGGTGTGGTTGAATTAAATGTCACTGCCAAGCTCTGGAAATTGCAGTGTGTCATGAGAGACAAAGTTCAGATGTTCTTATATAACTGAACATGAAAACATCAAGCTATAGTGAAAGATTACATTTGAATACGAACGATTTGTCAGTATGTGAATATAACATATAAGGCATGGCTAACATAGATGCATATAATTAGTGTTATGTAAGCGCTGAAATTAAGGAAAGCATATAATGAATCACGAAACCCACAGAGCTACACTTAAGCATGCTTTTTGCAATCTCTTTCAAGCCAAAACTCAATTAAATAGTGCTAGTGAATATGTATCAATTCGTATGCAATGATGTGCAAAGAAAGACAAACTTCCAAAAAGAAACCAAATAATGTCCACGTGACAAAAAAGGAGTTTTACCTCCAAATAAAACATGATCTACATTTTGAATAGTGTGTGAACCTCCTGAATGTGCAGAATCACCTAAATGAGGTGTAGTTTAAATGTCACGACTTTCAATTACTGGAAAACTGTGTCATAAAGTTTAGATACTACAGAACATGACATCGAGCTGTAGCGCAACACTACATTTGAATTTGAACGATTTGTCAGTATGATGTGAATATTACATATATAAGGCATGGCTCACATACAGTAGATTCATATAATTAGTGTTATGCAAGTGCTGGAGATGGTTGGAAAGCATACAATGAATCATGAAACTCACAGAGCTGTGTTTACGCACGCTTTTTGCAATCGCTCCAAGGGTCTTTTGTTTCCTGATATACAAGGGAAGACATCCAGTTGACATTTACAGGCCTAGCCATCTAGTACACGGCATTTCCACCGATGCAACACTCAGTTTAAGCGTGTAATTGAGTCAAAGCAGCGTCTATGGCAAGCCGTTTTAACATTTAATCTATAAACCGCACTAGTATCTAATTTAATGTTACTAGTACTTATTTTTTAGATACTAGTATCTTTTCCATTCTAAAAAATAAGTACTAGTACCATGAAAATAGATACTAGTACGTCTTATAGATTAAATGTTAAAACGGCTTTCCATAGGCGTCCGAGTATTTCTTTATTCAGGCCGAAGCTGTGCTTTGAAGTCGCTACATTCCTGCCCGCGTGCAGCAGCGGCTGTTCCAACATGTTGCGAATACAGTGAGCGGCGACTGTTGACTTACAACCAAGTGGCGATTATGTCTTTTATAAAAGACGGAGCGCTGTTCAAAAGATAGCCTACTTGACGTGTTCTATTGGAGAAACTTGCACTCTTACGCGAACCAAAGGCATCAAGTTGGTTTCAACCAGAGAATAATCGAGGGAGTTTCTCTGCGCGGTGGATTAAATACTATTTATATGCACCAACAACTAGATAGCAGTATCGGTTTCGTCTCTCTTTAACGCGGTTTGGATCCATCGCGACTCGCTGTTTTGGTTTGTTTTGTTTGCGTGTTTGTGCGAGTGTCTGCTGTAACTCTTTAAAGCACACACGCTTCAATTCTGCTCGCCCAGACTGTTTTGTAGACTATTTTCACACAACCGCGACTGCATTTACAAGTAACAGTGTGTTTACTTCTCCAAGCCGAGGCGAAGAACTCCTAAACACTTACCTTCGGAGACAAGCAGGAAAGTTAAAAGACTGCCACAAAGCACCGCAGTGAGCCTCATCGTGAAGAATCCTCTCTCGCGCTTTATGTCGCCAATGTTTCTCTTTGAAGTATCAGCACCCTTCAGATGAACTGAGTTAGATGAATAACTCTTTAAAAGCCATTGTTTAAGGCATCTGTGACCCCGTTCAGACACAGGCTGAGTTGATGTACAGACACGGCTCAAATCAGGACAGCGCAACTCCACCAAGACCCTCGAAATGTTGTTGCAGTCAGTCGCTGCTTCTGCTGCTGGAATGATCAAAAGGTGCATTGGGTTGTACCATGTGTGTTTCAGGGGTAGTTCCTATTCCAGTGTAGGATATCTTGAGGGAAACCGAGGGGACAAATCACAAATCGCCGTTCACACTAGTAAGAAACTTTTCTAACTTCGCACTCGAGGTTTCTGCCGCTCTGGAAGTCCAATGTAAAGGACTGTTTTGGCAATGCGCGCAGTTCGTGCCTCGCCACCAAAACTTTGAAGTTCTTTGAACCCTTTTCAAACGGGAGACTATGCAGCGGCCCTTCTAAACACAGAGTGAGGCGATCCAAGTCAAATACGGAGACGTCAATAGACCAGTTGACTTTAACTTATGGCTTCAATTCTTGTAAACCACATTTTGTCTGCCCAGAATATTTACTGGATAGCTACTGGATCTATTAAATGCATAATAATAATAATAATAATCGCAAATTATTAATATAATGCTATATAAATAGTTCATATATGTAACAATACCAATATATTTGGTCGCTCTGTATGGACCTAATAGTTCTAATGTTCAGATTGAGCCTTATTTGTATTAACTATCCTGCTTTGTATCATGCATTGATTTCTTAAGATATTAGAGTGTTCCCTAATGTTATTGCAATCAGTTTAGCATGCTTTTAAATAGAGTACTTATTACTGACATAATATCTCAAATCTAGCACTCTCTATTCTAATTCTAAGAAAGAAAAAACACTTCACCCTCTAACACTTGCACTCTGTTCTATTTCTATTCTTACTACATGTCTTTAAAAAAGAGAGCCTCTGACACTAGCATTTTCTATTCTTTTTCTATGCTGTCTTCTTGTTTTCTTTTTATTTATTATAAAAAAATGACCCTCTAACACTAGCATTTTCTATTCTTTTGACTTGTTTTTCTTTTTATTTATAAAAACCCTTGCTATGTGTACTGCGTTAGGCTAACCGAGACTTGTCACAGCACTGACTAAATGTAAATGTAAAATATTCATGCAAACTGAATGTAATGTTTTCAGACACTTAACTGCGTGTTAACTGCAATTAAATGAAAACGTATTATATTAACTGCAATTAGCTGAACTTTAGAGTGTTTTTTAAACCGATTTAAGTAGTAGTATGTATCTTTATGCAATTTGATAATTACTTCTATTTTGTCTTTGAAATATGGTTAAAGCTGAATGTACTGACAAGCATTTATGCTAAACTAAAATATAACGTCATTTCTATTAAAACTTGTATGCTGTATAGTTGAATATATTTGTATTTGCACATTTGTAATGATAAAGCTGCAATTTAGTACATTTAAAATATATTAACTTTAAATGTAATGTCAAATAACACACTAGAGTTTTAAAAAAAAGGAAAAATGAAAATTCTGTCAATATTTACTCAGCCTCATGTCGTTCCAAACCTGTATGAAATTCTTTCTTCTGCTGAACACAAAAGAGGGTATTCTGAAGAATGTTATTGACGGCAGCCATTGACAAAAAAAATGCTATATGGAAGTCAATGGTTACCGTCAACATATTTCAATTTTTGGGTGAACTATGCCTTAAGACATTGGCCCTCATCTGGAGATTTAAAAAAAAGACATTTTGGGGAATGCTAAATAACAGGTAGGGAAAGATGCCTGCTTAAAAACAGTGTACATTTACTGCTAAATATTCATACAGGCTTATGATGCAAGGGTTAACTTATCTCTCCTGTCAATGGATTTTTGTCTTTTTTTTCTTAACACCTAACACAGTGAACACACTAAAAACTGCACTTTTTAATAATAGTTGTATATTATTATAAATTATTGAGTTCATAAACATTTCAGTGCTTTCTCTAGGATGTTAAATATCAGTCGTAAAAAAAGAGAACAAGCCATTAGAGCAGTTTGTGTAAAATGAACTTGGGTTTGATGTACTGTATGTTCATCTGTGTGTTCCTTAATGCATGTTTAAACACAAACATGTACATTAAACTTGAACATTACTAGCATGTTTGACAAAAATATTACCTTTTGGCTCTAACAGCAATGAAATCTTTTGTAAGCACTGCATGCTGTGAACTGAGTGAGAAAGTAGAACCTGCCAAAAAATTCACTACATTATCATATTAAACAATAACTACAACAGAACATCACGTACAGTATGACTGAACAGAGACAATACGCAAGAAATTAAATAAAATACATAAAATTATCCATATACTCCAGGGTAATTATAATTAACTACAGCTAAAATCATAAAATCCATTTTGTGTTACTTGACATAAAATAAGTGTAAATTAAATTAAAAAAAA
>NW_015555831.1:579563-594092 GCF_001515605.1 Sinocyclocheilus anshuiensis
ATATATATATATATATATATATAAAAACATTAGCTAGTTGCCAAGGAAACACTTCTAGTTATCATTTACTTTAACTTGTAATAAAATAACAAAAAATCTAAAATAAAAATTAATTAAAAATATCGTATATAGACATATTTAAAAAAAAAAAATTAAAATGACAAAACAACATTACTAAAATTAAAATTAAAATGAAAACATAAAAAGAAAACAGATAAAAACTAATTCAAGCTATTAAAACTATACTATAATAGTATCTCGATACTAAAATAACACTGATGCATGCAAATTTCAACATAAAAAAGGGGTGAGGTGAATTTGTGTGAAAATCAATAAACCAAAACACAGTTAAAACCAGATACATCTACCCTATTTTTATCAAAAGACTTTCCAGTCAAATTCAAACTCTTCAAAAGAAAAAAAAAATGGTTTCTGTGCCATTAATTAATTGATGTATGATTTTCCCTGCTCATTTGTCACAGGTCTCACAAGTAAATATCGTTGCATTTGTGCACTAGATCTACTGAATTAAAAGCATTGCATCAGAGAGCAAAACTAGACAAAATGCAGAACTAGAGATGAAATTCATATTTGAATCATCCGATTATGACTGAAATGACTCATTTGATGACACCATATCCTGCTGAGACGCTGCACTGACCAAAGACTGGACAGATTCACTGACCTGAAGATCTTGAAATAGAGATGTTTGCTCTTTTCTCTTATAAACATAGATGAACTCAGTGATTGCATTGATTTGACTTGTGTGTGAATAAAAGCCTAAAATAAAAAGCGAACACATCTTTTCAAAAGACACAGTTTAAACCATTCGATTCACGTGGATTATGGTTTACACTGTGTTTATGAATCTTTTGAAGCATCAAAGTGCATGGACTTTCAATGGAGGGACTGAAATCATTCATTAAAAATATTGTAATTTCATAAGAAGATGAACCAAAGTCTTATGAACTGAAATCTGTACCACTATTTTATATGCCAAGTGTCATTATTGAGATAACATTTTTATAATGAGATATACTTATTTGAGATCATAAGTTTTTAATAATATTTTGAAATTTGTATTGTTATATTTTAAATTTTCTTTTAAATTTTAATTAACGTTTTAGTAATTTTGTTGTTTTTGTCATTTTTATTAGTTTTAGTTATTTTAGTTCAGTCTAAGTTTATTTTATTTATTTATTTTTCATTTCAAGTAACAGAAATGTTTTGTATGTGGTTTTAGTTTTAGTTAATTATCATAACGCTGCTATATGCTTACTGCTTATGATCTTCATTAGTTATTAAACAACCTTGTATAACATAAAATAAATGTTGAGGCAACTTTTTGGGCCTGTGTTGTCCGTGGACAATGTCCATTATTCACAAAACTAAAACAACTTTGTTTCTGCTGACGAAGGTTGTGTGAAACACATGCTGTGGTAACAAACAATGAATATTTCATAACGTCAACATTTTTTCCCCCTGTGTTTATGCAAGATGTCTCTTCCCTTCATGTCAACCCCATCCAGAGGAGGTTCCTCTCATTACAAACTCAATAGAAATGCAGATGGCCATACTGTCTGAAAATGGTTTCTCTGTTAAATTCTGACTTTTCATCTTCTGTTTATTTCATCTGCAAATGTACTATTTCTTGCCTTCAGGTCTTATCAATAAAGAGTGTAGTGAGAGTTTATTTCATGCACATATTGTCTTTTTTTCATAATTTATCTCCTTTCAGTTTTCTTTACAATTTACTTTTGGGTAGTATGTTGTAACATCAACCTGTGTACCACCAAGAGTTCTGAGCATTTGCTGTTTACTGCAGTTAAGCCTGTTTCACTGTGTTATTTAAGTAATTGACCCTTTGAATGAAAAGGAATAGTTGAAAAATTTAAATTTGCTGAAATTGCACTCACCCTCAGGTCATGCAAGATGTAGATGAGTTTGTTTCTTCATCAGATTTAGAGAAATATAGCATTGCATCAGTTGCTCACCAGTGGATGCTCTGCAGTGAATGGGTGCCGTCAGAATGAGAGTCCAAACAGCTGATAAAAACATCACAATAATCCACAAGTAATCCACACCACTCCAGTCCATCAGTTAATGTCCTGAGAAGCCAAAAGCTGCGTGTTTGTAAGAAACAAATTCATCATTAAGCCATTTAAACTTCAAACAATTGTTTCTGGCTAAAATACAAAGTCCATAATCCATAATAACACTTTCTCCAGTGATAAAGTCCGTCTCCTGTTGTCTCTCAAATCCACCAACATATTTGTTTAGAGCTGTTTTAGCTTGTAAACGGTGCTTGATTTGTGCAGATTTCTCTCCTGATTCAGATGAGACAACATTTTCACTAGAGGAAGCATTATTATGGATAATGGACTTTTATTTTAGCCAGAAACAATGGGTTTGAAGTTTAAAACGTCTTAATGGCGGATTTGTTTCTTACAAACATGCAGCTTTTCTCTTCACAAGACATTAACTGATGACCTGCTCATGAATAAACAAACTCATCTACATTGGATGGCGAGAGGGTGAGTCCATATTCATTTTTGGGTGAACTATTCCTTTAAACCAGGGCTGTCCAAACTCGGTCCTGGAGGGCCGGTGTCCTGCAGAGTTTAGCTCCAACTTGCCTCAACACACCTGCCTTTAAGTTTCTAGTATGCCAAGTAAGAGCTTGATTAGCTGGTTCAGGCGTGTTTAATTGGGGTTGGAGCTAAACTCTTCTGGACACCGGCCCTCCAGGACCGAGTTTGGACACCCCTGCTTTAAACAGACTGAGGTTTGGTTCGCTGGTTTTGAAGACAAAGGAACCGAAATCACCCACAAAACATGGCTCATGCTTATGTTGAGCAAAAGGTTTCTCATTTTTCAAAGTTTTACTCCATTTCTGGACTGATGTTAATCAGAAGTTTTGCTCGGTTAAAAATGAACACAGTCTGTCGTGTGATGTCTGCAAGACCTTTTGAAGGAACTGCATATTCAGAGGCCATCTGTTAAACTGTTTTTATCAAGGACACGCCACTACTTTGCAAAGACTTGAATAACGTTCACAGGATGAATATTGAACACTGCTGCAGCACCATCTGTTTCTCTATGAAGGAGTGTTGACACAATGTTTAAAATAATTCTGTAGCATCTTATGTCACAGTCCGGTTCAACATGTATGTATGTATTTACTATAATAACTAGTAAAAAGGTATAGTTCACCAAAAATGAAAATGTTGTCATCATTTACTCACCAAACCTGTATGTTTCTTTCTTCTGCTGAACACAAAAAAAAGATGATATTGTGAAGAGTGTTATTAACCAAACAGTTGCCAGTAGCCATTGACGTCCATAGTATTTTTTTTTTTCCATTCTATGGAAGTCACTGGGGACCAATAACTGTTTGGTTAATAACATTCTTCACAATATCATCTTTTTTTTGTGTTCAGCAGAAACTCGTCATGGTTTGGAACAAGTGGTGGCTGAGTAAATGATGACAGCATTTTCATTTTTCGGTGAACTATCCCTTTAAGTGCACTTTACGTTACACGGTACTTTCTTGTGTAAGTACTTTTAAATGCTCTAAAATAAAAGTGCAAACTTAATTGATATAACTATATGTATACATTGATATAACTATACGATATGCAGCTAGAACTCCAGTGGAAACTTATAGTTGCAAATTGATTTAAAGTTGACTGCTTTATCATAAGGGTGGTAAAATTACCTGCACGGTCAAAGAAAAGCTCTAATGTCTCAAGCATCACAAAATACTTATTTTTAGACAACAGAATGCATGTGTCACTTATTAAAACAATGTTATACAAATGTATGGTTTAATGGAAAAGTAGTATTTTATATTAGTTTTCATTTGAAAACACACAGAATGTGACACAGGGACGGTTAGTCGGAGTAATTGGAAAGAAAGACGCAGAAGGACATGTTCACATTATTCATTAATTGATTCCATCCGGGACATGACAGCATCCTCTGCACAAACCAGCTCAAACACACCTGCGCGGAAGTTTCCAGTGAGTCTGAAGACCTTGATCAGTTGGTTTAGACATCTATCCATTTCTTTACTAAAACAAGCATGATTTTATTATTATACTCATTTGGAATCATTTAGAAAGAATTATCCATGATTATATGCTGTTTTAAGGCAAATTAACCCTATAACCTCCAGTTTTGTTCAGAGAATAAGTTGCTATTGCCACTTGCATACCCTGAACATAACCTCAGGTTTTGGAGCCGAAAACTGAGGATATCCATTACCTTACCCGTTTATATCACATAAGCTGCTCTCTGGAGTAACCCCTGGAAATACAACAACCAAGTGCTGTGAAACAAACTGATGGAGGTGCTAATAATCAGGCGAGGGCTCTCTCTAGTGTGCTGGAGAGGGAGATGCATGTCAAAGAAACTCCTCCTCCAGGAACTGGATTGCTTTGTTTTTAGGGTCACTTAAGCCATATCATTTGATCTGGCTGATAACAGGGATCTCCAGACCAGAGTGGAACAGATGGGTCTGGTTTGAACTCATAGATCCATTCCACATCCACTCTTACCCCATTCTCTTCATTTCAGCCCTACACCCGAGCACTTTCTGCATCATTGGTATCCAAACCCACTGGCTCCCTTTGTGGTCCTTTTTGTACAATCTGAGATTCGGTTCTCACATTTTCAGAATCATGATAAATCTCAGAATGTGATGCAATTTTGATAAATTATTGATTACAAGGTTGAAGTGCATTATGTGACTTCAATCTTTTAAATTACGGGTTCACAAATATTTTTAAAATCAAGTACCACCTTGTGAAAAAGAGGTATACTTCAGCATACTTTTAAAAAGAGTATGTAGAGAAATAATATATTTAAAGGGATAGTTCACCCAGAAATGAAAATTACCCCATGATTTACTCACCCTCAAGCCATCCTCATGTCAGGATCTGTGAGTTAGGACCCAAACGCAGATGAACAATGACACGGTTTATTATCAAAACAGACAAGGTACAAGAGGGCAGGTAAGGCGTGAAACAGTCCAACAACAAGGGACACAGGAAATGATGACAAAAATGATTATTAAAAAATTAAAGTAACACAAATAATAAAAAAAAGGAAAAGAATGTTAACAAAACTAAAAGTAAATGACTAGAAAAAGCCAAACAAAATAAAAGACAAGAGTTCAAGACTGCTAGAAATAACTAGGGGGGGAAAGTAAGAAAACACTAAAATAAAACTAAAGAAGAAGACTTGAAAAACTACTAAGTAAAAAAAAACAAGGAGCTAGACTTTAATAAGAGTATGCGAGGAACTAGCAAAAAGACTTGACTAGAGCGGAATTAACTGCATGTAGCAAAACACACACACACACACAACAACAACAAACCAAATGCAATTTTCTGAACTTGAGAGTGCTTTTTTGACCCACTTAAGTAGGACTTAAGTACATATTTATAAGTAATTTCATAATGGTCTTTGAAATATGGTTAAAGTGCACGAATGCACTTACAAGCATTTATGGTAACCTAAAACATTGAATTTCTATTGAAATTTATATCTCATGTTTTAAATATATTTGCAATTACACATTTGTAATGAAGTTGCAATTTAGTACATTTAAAATATATTAACTTTAAATGTAATATTGAATAAAACGCTACAGTTAAAATATTAATCAAGTACTTTACATGTGCTTTCATTTGCAAGTCAACACAGTTAAGAAACAGTCATGTTTCAGACACTCTCTTTAAGTACACTTAAGTGGGCTTTTATTTTATTAATATTATAGTTTCTGCAAGTACATTTTTTTAAAAATATACTTTTAAGATTTGAAGTACGCTACAAGTGCACTTCCAATACAATTAAGTGCACTTCTTTTTCAGTTATTTTTGTGGTATCTTGAGTTAAAAACAACTTATGCAAGCGGTTACGCAAATTAATTTAATTACTTTACATTCCAGCACTTACAAAAATGTACAAACATCTGATCCAGACTTTTTGTGATGGCTGTTTGTTAACAGAGCATCTGTCACTAACCTGATAACTGTAATTGGAAACTACATATAGTCATTCTGAATTCAAGCCTGAATTATTGATCAGAAGGTAGGCAGGTAGTAACCATCCTTTCCTCGCCACTGTTAGACAGTGAACATGTCTAAGAAAGTTAAGGTAAGGAAATGCTCTTGGTTTCATTATATTAATATTTTATGCAGTTATTGTTAGGGCTGGGGTGAGAAAGGGAGAAACTGAGTGTGTATAGTACATATGTCGTGCGCTTTGCTTGGCCATTTGTTGTGATAAACAGGAAAGTGTGCTTAAGCGCCAGCAAAACAGTGTAAAGAAATACTCTTTGTGAGAAGCAGTCAATCAGCAGAAGTTAAAAGCAGCTTGTAAGTGTATTTATTTCTTGTTTCAGTGTTTAGCGCAGTTGTCGTTGCTAGGAAATGCTTGTTTTGTTTACTGTGTGGAGACGTGCTGAAATCGCGTTTGGTTTCGTACTGTATCAATTCAGTATCGCTTCTGAATCATTCTCTTTCCTACTACTTGTTCCCTTTCTGTTTTCAGTTTTTATAACCAATTCTTACTATGTGTTTCCAGATCCCTACTATCACTACCTCTCGCAAACCATGCATCACACACTGTAGGCAAAATGACTAAATAAATAAATAAAATAAATGTTGTGTGCATCTAAGTACCCATTCAAATGAATACTCCTTGTGCTAGGAGTACAGCATTAGTCTTCATCTACTGAATAAGGCTTCCTTTGATGCCATAAACTGCATACATGAAATAATCCATGATTATAAAAGAATGTTGGAGTTGTGTCTGGATTATATCAGCTTGTACACAAAACAAAGCATCCCTGTATTAGCTCCTGTTTTGATTTTGGTTAAATCAGATATTAAGTCACACATACAAGTGAAGAAAAAATTGTTGTTGTTTATTTATTTATTTTTAATGTATATTGTCTCATGTGGTTATAATGTTAGTAGGATTTTTGTTTATTTTTTTTATTAGAAATAATTTGCCATTTTCTTTAGTTTTTGGCCCTCTGATTTGATATGTTTGCATATGAAATGAGTTTCATGCAAGTGGAACAGTTTTTGGAAGTCTGTATAATGAAAACCTTTACAAAAAAAAGTATATTTCAGGTTGATTTAATTACTTAATTACTCTGGTAATGCTGTAGTTCTGGTGTTACTTGACCTTAGTGCAGCATTTGACACCATAGACCATAAAATTCTTATTGCACGTCTTGAGCGATTGGTAGGGTTTCAAGGTACTGTTTTAAAATGGTTTAGTCCTATTTAACAAATAGAAGTTTTTCAATTGCCTTGGGTGAATTTACATCATCTTCGGCTCCTCTTACGTGTGGGATTCCCCAAGGATCCATTTTGGGTCCTATTTTGTTTTCATTATATATGCTTCCAATTGGGTCTATTTTTAAAAAAACACGGCATATAATTTCACTGTTACGCTGACGACACACAAATATATAAGCCAGTAAAGATGGAAAGTAGCTCACTAGGGCCTCTTCTTGCTTGTTTGAATAACCTGAAAACTTGATTGGATGAGAATTGTTTGCTTATGAATGAATCTAACACAGAGATTATTGTGTTTGCATCCCCAAATACATATGGGTCCCCTAAGTTTGATTTAGGCCCTTTATCTATTCATGGCAAATCCATGGTAAAAAATGTAGGGGTACTTTTTGATGAGTCGTTAAAATTTGACAAACAGATCAATGCTGTTTTCAGATCAGGCTTTTTTCAATTAAGAACACTGACAAAGGTCAAGCCATTTTTGTCGTTTTATGATTTCGAGAGCGTGATGCATGCATTTGTGACTTCACGTCTGGACTATTGTAATTCCCTGTATGTGGGGATTAGTCAGTCCACTTTGTCTCAATTGCAAATTGTCCAGAATGCTGCTGCAAGATTGCTGACAGGCTCTCGGAAACGGGACCATATTACCCCTATTCTTTCTTCTCTACATTGGCTGCCAGTGCGTTATAGGATTGATTTTAAGATTTTGTTGTTTTAAATCTTTAAATGGCCTTGCACCACCATATTTTTCAGATTTATTACAACCATACTCACCATCCAGATCATTTAGGTCCGCTGACCAGAAACTTTTGACTGTCCCTAGGGCGAAACGTAAATTATGGGGCGATCGTGCTTTTTCAGTGATGGCTCAGAGACTTTGGAACAGATTGCAGTTAAATATTAGAACAGCTTCCACACTGGGATCTTTCTAATACTTTTGAAAACTCATCTTTTTTTCCCTGGCTTTTTTTGTAGGTTTTTACTTATTGATATTTTGTCATTTAATGTTGTGTGGTCAGATGTATGTATGTTTTTGCTGTTTGTACATGTTTAAAAGGTGTACAGCACATTGGTCAACTAACTGTTGTTTTTAATGGTGCTTTACAAATAAATTGCCTTGCCTTGCCTTACTTAAGGCAAGTTCAAGTATATTTTCCAAGTATACTTCATGTAGTAAGTATACTTCATGTACTACATGTATACCTGTAAGTGTACCATTTCAATACTTTTTAAGACTAAATTGGTCCAATTTCAGTAAAGTTATAAAAGTAAACATTTAACTGTACTTTAAACAGTAGTACATTTTGATCACCTAGTTAACTTTTTTCTTTTGTATTGCAACTACACTGTGAACAATACTACAAGGGAACTTCTTGGTTTACTAGCTATATACTTCTAGCCCAATTTTAACCTTAGAAGAATTGTCAATAAGCCAGCCAAATCTGTTTCTGTGTGGGTTAATAACACTGTGTACTAAAAGGATGAGGTTAATTTCAACCACTGTCCTATTTGATCAAAGCTATTCTATAAACTGAATGTATTCTCTAATAAATTTGAATATGAACGTGTATGTACTACCTAAAAGAAGCCAATATGTGTGAAAAAGGTCACTCTATCGAAAGACTAAACACAACTACAAGTCAAGTGTACCTCAGTGTATCTTGATTACATGATTAGGAACAAGTATAGGCCAAAAATACTTGGGGGCGGTTTCCCAGACAGGGTTTAAATTAAGTCTGGAGTAGGCTTAATCTATCATGGCTTTAAAAATGGCTTTCTGAAACACAGGGTTAATTTCAACCACTGTCCTATTTGATCAAAGCTATTCTATAAACAATGTATTCTCTAATAAATTTGAATATGAATGTGTATGTACTTCCTAAAAGAAGCCAATATGTGTGAAAAAGGTCACTCTATCGAAAGACTAAACACAACTACAAGTCAAGTGTACCTCAGTGTATCTTGATTACATGATTAGGAACAAGTATAGGCCAAAAATACTTGGGGGCGGTTTCCCAGACAGGGTTTAAATTAAGTCTGGAGTAGGCTTAATCTATCATGGCTTTAAAAATGGCTTTCTGAAACACAGATTACTAAATCCTGGTCTATGGAGTCCTGAACTAAAATAAACTAGATTAATTTAAAACCAGCTGTGCTAATCTGAATTAGCATCACAGAGGTTGCCTATAAAACATGGAATGAACCAAGACAAGCTTTAAATTGTATGGAACTGAGAACCAAATCCAAGGAAAGCAATAGCAGATGAAAAAAGCTGCAATCAAAAAATAAAAAATAAAAAACTTAACTGAACAAAATCTTTTTTTAAAGCAAGCAAAGTAAACCGCACACATCAGGTGTTGAATAAAAGCAAAGGAATGCCTACAAATCTCTTTGTAACGAATTATTGCATAAATTCTTGCAATCAGTTGTTGTTGTCAGTTTTGCAAAAAAAAATGTATTATTATTTATTATGTTATACATAAAGCAGCTGTTTTAGAGTGAGAGAGAGAGAGAGAGCGAGAGTGTGTTTAATGGTCAGAATTATATTGATCTAAGAAAACATGATCAAAGAAGGTTGTGAAAATAAATCTGTATTGTTTATCTTTTTGATCTTCAGTTTAAAAAAAGTACAAAAATAATAAATAATAGAATACATTGACCAAAAAAATCACAAAAATAAAAATTTTCTACCAAATCACATTATGAAAATATTTTTTCTCTAATACACATTGGCCATAATTATTTGTAGTCCTATAAATTATTATGAGTAAAGTCTCTGAAGATCTATATTCCATCATATTTACATTTTTCAGCACACAGTGGTGACTAGGAGCATGAAATTATCCAGCCATGACTTCCTGTTTCACAGCAATATAAATATGAGGGAACACAAAGGCCAAATTCTGTTTATCATCCATCACAATGAGAAAAAACAAAGAATATGATGTGCAGCAACAGATTGTTGAGCTTCTCAAAATATGAAGGCAAGAAAATAGCACAAAATAGAAAGTCAAAAAAAAAATGTAAGAAAAGAGCTAAAGCATTGAAAGCATTTCCACCTTTAGCACAATAATTAAGGAGTTCCAATCAACAGGAAATTTTACAAATCTGCCTACAGTATATTGTCTGTGTCTATATTATCTTAATGCAATGTGAGGAAGATAGTTTGAGTGGCCGAAGACTCTCCAAGGAACACAGCTAGATAATTGCAGAAAATAGCTGAGTCTTGGCGTCAGAAAGACTTATAATGGGCCGTGGTTGGTTCTTTCAATAGAACAATGATCCAAAAGGACCATCAAAATCAACGGAAAAATGGGTCACTGTTTGTTCTCCAAACTCATCGGGCATTATAGGAGAGACTCAGAGCTGTTAAACTGGCAAAAGGGGGTTGCAAAAAGTATTGAATAAAAGGGTGCCATTAATTGTGGCCAATGTGAATTAGAAAAAAAAACATTTCTATCATAATGAGATTTCCCTTCCCTTCCACTTTACTTCAATGAAAGGTTAGGGTTTGTTTATTTATTTATTTGAATAAAAGATCAAATTGATTAACAGTGCAGATTTATTTTCACAGGCTTCTTTGTTCATATCTACCAAGGGTACCAATAATTTTGATATATAAAGACTGGAAACACAACGTTAATCTGAAGTTAAACCTGCCTCCTGCTAGGTTTAATTTAAGCCTCAGTTTAGTCCTGAAGTAGCTCTGGTCTTCCTTCAGGAAATAAGCCTATTAAATACTGGACTAGACTAAGTCTAAGACTATTTAAAACCATGACAGAGAAAGCAGATTTCTGTTAATCTGGTTTAAAGGTCCCATATTGTCAAAACTGAAATTTCCGGACTGTCATGGTTTTTTTCTAAGCGTGGGAAAGAGAGAGAGATTTCTGGGTTTAGCAGAGTAACTTGACGTACTTTTGGGAGGAGAGAGAACGAACGAACAGACCATTCATTTTACAAGCACATATTTGAGCCGCTTCAAACTCAGCCCACAGGAGCGAGAGGAAAGCGCTCTTCCCGCTCCCCCTTCTCTTACTAGGACTGTTTGTAGAGCAGCTGGGTGGAGTAGAGCTCTCTCACACACTCATACTGCACACACACACACACACACACACACACACTCACAGATGGTCATAGACATGTACCTCTCAACCAGCGAGGAGTCTGATTTGGTGAGTCCCAAATATCTTAAGTTTTGTTTTTGTTTTTTCAGTCGTTTGTGACGTTCGACATCCACTTTCTGCTCTTTTAAACAATGCTTGGCTCCTTTCTGGAAGTTTCTAGGCTAGGATTTTGTGGGTGGGAAAAAAACACATTTCCTGAAAGTTTCCTGAACTTTTTTTCCCCCACAGTTTTGCATTGATGTGTGAGTGTTTTAGAGACTGTGCAAGTGTCAGTGTTTGTCTTAGCTTTGTGCTTTTAGACATACTGAACTTTAGGTTTATAAACTACTGTCTGCAAGTATTTGGCATCATAAACCTCAAGGAATAATTAATGGAAAATCCTATAAGGTTTCTGTAATGTCTAGATCACTTTTGTACTTTCTCTTTCTTTGTTAAGAGTAGTTTCATATGAAACATACGTCGCATTCATACGTGTTTCGTCTTGGGTTCATCATGAAGCTATATAAATACTGTACTGTTTCAAGTTTACAATTAATATACATTTGAAAATAAAATTATTAACCGTAAAAGATTTTAGAAGTTGTATTATTTACAGATTTTTCTATAAATAAAATATAAATTATTATCTGCTTGATTCGCAAAGTATTTTAATGAAAAGGTGATTCATCCGTCCTTTTTTTGTGTGCATTTGTAGCATGTGTTTTTCTAGATGGATGGACCCAGAGAATTCTGGGTAAATATTTTTCCAGAGATAGTCATCTCCAGGATAAATAATTCTCTACAGAGAATTATAGAGAGATAGACAGATAACTTACACTACTAATTACAACCTTTAAACACTTTAAATGCAGGCAAATCACCTAAATAAAAAATTGCCTAAAAGAGTGAGGGTACATAGTGACATTGTCCCAGTGTGTGTGTGAATTAGTCAATATGTGTAATTATCCATATTGATGTTGGGTGTCCTATTTGACAGGGTGGACCATGATCGAATGCATCAGAGTGAATTTGTGTGTTTGTGTGAGTGTGTTTTCATGCTTTCTTTGACATCTCAGAAAGAAAATCTGTGCTAAATAGCCTGAGGAGCACAGCTGTGACATGTTGACTCCATGTGATTTTGTTTGTTTGTTTGTGTGTGTGTGTGTGTGTGTGTGTGTGTGTGTGTGTGTGTGTGTGTGTGTGTGTGTGTGTGTGTGTGTGTGTGTGTGTGTGTGTGTGTGTGTGTGTGTGTGTGTGTGTGTGTGTGTGTGTGTGTGTGTGTGTGTGTGTGTGTGTGTGTGTGTGTGTGTGTGTGTGTGTGTGTGTGTGTGTGTGTGTGTGTGTGTGTGTGTGTGTGTGTGTGTGTGTGTGTGTGTGTGTGTGTGTGTGATAAAATATTACCAACATAGGATCACTGGAATATTATGCCTCTACATACATTTTGCAAAACTCCAAAAAAGTACCTATACATACAGTTCATTGCAGTTTCCATTTGAAATGAACACTAGTGCCAGTAAAATGCCAATTTTTATTCCTTCTCACACCTTATGATCACATGGGACTTATTTTTGCATGGTTATGGTTGCATATTATGTTATGACCTGAAAATGCTTTTGCCACAGTGTATCATTTGTGAACTAGCACATTTTGAGCTTTGCATCACATATCCAGGGACATATTTTTGCCTTTTTTACAAATATAGTAAACTTGCTTGGTAGTGCACCCGGTACAACAATGCACTTGAGATGCGACATGCTCTGGTGCAAGTTCTGTGAAACACAAGTCACATAAAAGAGCTCAAAGACTTGTAGACGCAAGCTGAAATGGCATGGTTGCTCCTGCAAATGCATTTTTATCTCACGTTTGCTTTTGTTATCAGTTTTGGTAATGTTCAGTCGGGTTTAGTGTAGGTGGTATATTATTTTCAAACATGATAGGGCTTTAATCTTTTAGCACCATTTACCAGATAATTTCATTTCTGACCTGCCACAATATGTACAACAAACATAATAAATCATTTATCTGATTAATCTGTTTTTAAACGTGTTTAAACTTACTAGACGTTTTACTTTGAAAGTGTCGCAAAACATGCAAGTAGCACCATAATATCATTTTGCAGAAATGTCGCCACAGGCACTTTTTACCAATGAGCCTGAGTTGTAATGTAGAATCTGAACTCAACAGACCATTCAGATCAGTCGTTTAAACATCAAGGAGACAATTCATTCGCTCAGAATTGCCACCAAGCTCTGTAACCACAAGAAATTGCTTTACAAATTGCAACTCTTTTAAGTCAAGTCTGATGCAGAATTCTATTATTTTCTGAAAATAGGCCCACGGTAACTGTTGAAAATTAAAAAAATAAAATAAAAACAAGTCTCTGATTAAATGATGGATCATCTTCATTTCTGACCTGCCACAATATGTACAACAAACATAATAAATCATTTATCTGATTAATCTGTTTTTAAACGTGTTTAAACTTACTAGACGTTTTACTTTGAAAGTGTCGCAAAACATGCAAGTAGCACCATAATATCATTTTGCAGAAATGTCGCCACAGGCACTTTTTACCAATGAGCCTGAGTTGTAATGTAGAATCTGAACTCAACAGACCATTCAGATCAGTCGTTTAAACATCAAGGAGACAATTCATTCGCTCAGAATTGCCACCAAGCTCTGTAACCACAAGAAATTGCTTTACAAATTGCAGCTCTTTTAAGTCAAGTCTGATGCAGAATTCTATTATTTTCTGAAAATAGGCCCACGGTAACTGTTGAAAATGAAAAAATAAAATAAAAACAAGTCTCTGATTAAATGATGGATCATCACAGAGAGATATTTTGGATTAGATGCAAGCTAGTTCGAAGAGATCCACGAGATCTGACACTGAGTCAGTGCAGGACAGTTGATTGGAAACTTCCCGATGTTACTGCATTTTCAGAGGTGAAAACAAACTTTTTAACAGTTTTAAAAAATAGTGTTAGTTGTGCAAGTTTTAAACGTCTTGCACTCGATACATAACCTGCATTCAAATCAGATTTATAACTAAGTGCTTATAAGAGTGAAATCCTACAATCCTGTGTGTATTAATGTAAGAGAGAGAG
>NW_015555831.1:594277-648609 GCF_001515605.1 Sinocyclocheilus anshuiensis
CAGAGAGAGAGAGAGAGAGAGAGAGAGAGAGAGACACAGAGAGAGAGAGAGCGAATGAATGTGTGTGTTGTTTACAGTTCACAAGTGTTTAAAAGTTCCTGGGCAGACACACACAAAAAAAAGAAAAAGAAAGAGAAGTACAGGTTAAGAGTACCTATTATGGAAATAATATACTTTAATAGAATATAATTAAGTGTGACCTAAATGAAATGTTTGGGCACTTAATTGAATGTTAATTGCAATTTAATGAAAACGTATTATAGTTTAAATGTATATTAAATGCGATTAGCTGAACTTTAGAGTGGTTTTGACCCACTTAAGTAAGACTTAAGTACATCTTTATATGTAATGTCATAATTCCATTAATTAAAATATGGTTAAATATGGTAAAATATGGTTATACCCCCATGAAGAATGTGTGTGTTGTTTACAGTTCACAAGTGTTTAAAAGTTCCTGGGCAGACGCACACAAAAAAAGAAAGAGAAAGAGAAGTACAGGTTAAGAGTACCTATTATGGAAATAATATACTTTAATAGAATATAATTAAGTGTGACCTAAATGAAATGTTTGGGCACTTAATTGAATGTTAATTGCAATTTAATGAAAACGTATTATAGTTTAAATGTATATTAAATGCGATTAGCTGAACTTTAGAGTGGTTTTGACCCACTTAAGTAAGACTTAAGTACATCTTTATATGTAATGTCATAATTCCATTAATTAAAATATGGTTAAATATGGTAAAATATGGTTATACCCCCATGAAAACATTCATAAGCAAATTAAGCAACCACTGAATGGAACAACACAAAATAGGTATCATTTTAAAGCTTAGAAACTCGGCTTTTAATGAATAATTATTTTGATTAACTCTTAACGAGCGCTGAGTAGTCCCTCTAAAATGGTGTGTACCGTGGCATTTATGTCACTTTATTGCTTGCAACTTCCTAAAACATGCTCAGAATGTGGAATACACATCAGTATTGAGAGCAGATTCTCCTGATTTAAAAGAACCCAAACTCACTATAATCCATAATTTAGAAGGTATTCCTCATAGAGCTGTAAAACATAAAACCAGACGGGTGCAAGTGAGGCGCAGCAAAAATAAATAAATAAACAACTGTACATTTCACGTGGCGTTTTCGTTCATAACTTCACGAAACATGCATAGATCGTGAACTTGCAGAAAATTCTCTTGATTAAGAAGAGCCCAAACTCACCATAATCTGTCATTTAGATCTAAAGATATTCCTTATCAAATTCTAAAATATAAAACCCCAAAGGCGCATGTGTTATAACTTTCACATGGTTTTTTATGCTCCGATCGTGGAAAATAGCACGGCATTATTTACAGCAGATTCTCACGATTGAAATGAGTCCAAAATAATTCATTGCATCTTTCGTGTGTAAGTAATACCTAAACACATGAATTGAATAAATCAGTTGCAGAGCTTTATTGAACACTAGGCAAGTAAAATGTAAAAGCCAGCATGTTTCTGTCTATTTTATCTAATTATATATAAATATAATCAGGTACCATTTTAAAGCTTAGAAATTCAGCTTTCGAATGCATGATCCAACCATTTTGATCAACTCTTAAAAAAATAATAATCATATTTTTCAAAACCACTGCCTTGATCAACACACAATAGGTGTCATTTGAAAGCTTAGAGTCTGAATTTTACAATGCATGTGGCCACTTTAACTTCTAAGAAGTGCTGAGTTATTTGATGATAAATAGAACAAAATGTTTTCATAATTTATGAAATATATTTTTTGTGCCATGTATGTCAAAAACATCATACAGCTCAGATAGGCATGTGTCATGTGTCAATTGAAAGGTCTCACAGAGTAGAATAAAACAAGCATAACTGTTTAGGGCTTTGACTAAACTTCTGTGTATGTCACTCAGAAACAACAATTTCAAAACTGTCAAGGGCTAAGAAAAAGACTACCCTCATTCCAAATGCTGTAACTTTTGATTACTTCATATCATCAAAAAATGCAATTCACATACAGCTCACATGTTGGGAAACATCACCAAAAAATAATTTGTCTCCCACCTTATTGATTTCCAGAGATAATGAATGGCAAATAAGGAAGATATGAAACATTTCCCTTGAGCACACTAATTTTTCTTATATTTTATCACCTTTTCTTAGCATGAAAATGTCCAAATGTGAAGAAACAGGGCTAAGAATACAGAAAGTTTTCTATCAAACGATACATACATTTACTTTTGTGTATGTCAACCAGAAAACAAAATATTTTAAAATGCCTTCAGGGTGTCAAGGGCTAAAACAAAAAGGCTTATTTTGTTCCAAAATGCTGTAACTTTATAGTTTATGCCATAAAATTCAAATCAGATATAGCTAATATGTTGGAGAACATCACCAAAAAAAATTTTTTTTTTCCCCTACCTTATTTCTTTCCTGCGATATTGAATGTCAAATAAGACAGATATGTAAAATGTCCCTTGAGGACAGATTTTTTCTTATACTTTTATCAGCTATTTCTTGGCAGGAGAACGTCGAAATGTAAAGACTTTTTTTTTTCTAAAAATACAGAAAGTTTTCTATCAAACGATACATACCTTTTGACTCTCCTTGCTACAGTTTTGAAATTATGAGTCATAATTTTTGTGTATGTCACTCTTGTGTATGTCCTTCAGGCAGGCAAAAAATGCCTTCAGTGCTTAAAGGGTTAAAGCAAAACAAAAGATTATTAGAACATGATTTGAAATTAAAGTAAAACTTTTAATTTGACATTATTACAAAGTACACTTTTTAAAGTGTACTTAAGTGTGTTAAGAAACACAGTCATGAAAGTGTCTCTCTTTAAGTCACTTAAGTGGCCTTTTATTATATTAATATTATTATCTGCAAGTAGCTTTTTTAAAATGATACTTTCAAGATTTGTACAATTTGATTTGATTTGTAATTTGAACAATTAAGCGCACTTCTTTTTCACAAGGGCACGTGCACATTTTGCAGAAACAGATACGCACACACACTCCCGCACACACACACACACACCAGTAAATGTGCAGCGGGATTAATCACAAAAGACGACACACAGATGGAGCGACTGTGAAGAGCAACGCAGAGGCAGAGAGCGAGGAGGATGGGAGGGGACATGAAGTGGATGCAAAACAGAGGACGTACTGGAGAGACGGGAAGACTGGAGAGCGTACAGAAGCCTGGATGCCTGAGGAACACTATGGTTATGCCAAAAACGGCAAGGACAACGTGTAAAAGAAAAAATAGATAGAGGTGCAAACCACTGCAGCAGAGGTGCTAGCATCTTTCGCATCGGTGCGCCGGGCTCTACGGAGCAGGGAAGGGCTCTTCATATAGGAGCATGGCAGCCTGGTTTGCTGGTGTTGCTGCGGTGGGATGGACTGAATCTCATTCATTATTCTAGGAGAAAACACACCGCCACTGTCTACACAGGCCGTAGCAGCTCTCATCATCCACTATGTGCAGGGATGGAGAGCAAGCACATGGAATTGCGTGCCATCGTCAACAACACAGCAGAACTCGACGTTCCCACAGCAACAGCATTGATAACATTAGCCCGGGCAACAGCCGAGATATTAGGTAGCACTTTATATATTGCAGTTTTAGTGACAGCTACAGGAAAAACTGTGTTTTCTTTGAACTCATTTTAATTTTTGATACCTGCAGCTCTCAGGTTTTAAGTATAATGTTTGCATATCAATTGGTAGATGGTGGGCGGTATATACAGTAGTTGTTGTTAGAGTTTACTGAAGTTTGTGGTTGGTATGGTGAGGAGAGCAAATGCTCTAACTGGATTGGCTGATGAAGGCCTCCTGGATACGACTGCTGAAACGAGCAACAGGAGACCGAGTCAAGAACAACATTGGTGTAAGAAACTATACATCTTAATATACACTATTTGCGCGTGCGAGCGAGTGGAAATTGACAGGATATGCTAGTATGTTGCTGAGTATCTTACTTGTGATTTAATCTTTATATATTCTTGAATGATGGATATTAAACCCACATTTCACTTGTGACCTTGCTTGACATTAGGTGACCGTGATTTCATGTAAACATAGTGTCTATCAAGTATGTTAAGGTTTAATTTCTAGATATTTTCTTGATTCTCTCTTCAGCCTTTCATGTGCAGGAAATTACATACAAAGATGCACACATTTGAATGCATTTATGTGTTATAATTACTAAAAAGAAAGTGCACTTAATTCTATTGATTGTGCACTTGTAGTGTACTTCAAATCTTAAAAGTATATTTAAAAAAAAACTGCATTTGCACATAATACAAAATACTGAAATAAAAGGCCACTTCAGTGTACTAAAAGAGTTAAGTTTCACACTTAAGTACACTTTTAAAAAGCGTACTTGGCAATAATGTAAAATGAAAAGTTTTGGGGTTACACTTTATTTTAAGGTGTGCTTGTTACAGTGCAACTATGCATTTAAGTACTGAGTAATATTAATTAACTACATGTATTTATTATAAGGTTAGGGCTATGATTAGGGTTTGGTTTAGGGTTACTTGCATGTAATTATGCATAATTAATTGTTGTTGTAATAGTAAGTACATGTAACGTGTAACAAGGACACCTTAAAATAAAGTGTTACCAAGTTTTGCTTTAAAGTGCATTTTAAATCATTATGTTTTAATCGTTTCGTCATGCTTTATAGAAGTGCACTCATTTTGATGTGTTGACTGACATACTAAAGCACGTGTAAAGTGCTTGATTATGATTTTAACTGTAGTGTGTTATTCAAAAGTGAATATATTTTAAATGTACTAAATTGCAACTTCATCATTACAAATCACAAATATATTTAAATATATGACATATAAATAGATGACACACACATTTCACTAGAAATTCAAGTGTCCCGAAAACATTACATTCAGTTTGCACGTAAGTATATACAGTATATTTTTAAAGTATTTTATTTTTGTTATAAGTACCCTTTTTACAAGTATGTTAAAGAGTACTTTTTTGATATATGGTTACAACAAATAAAATAATTTCAACAAATAATTGTATTTTGTTATCAATATATTTAAATTGAATGTCTTGTATGTGTGTGTGCTGTAATTGATCAGGTGCTAGAAGGTGATTTATTTTGGACAATCCATCCTTTTCCATCCCAAAAAGTATCAGTGGTTTTGGACTTTATACTGACACCGACTGCGCTGGTTGCATGTAGTTTGTTTACTTGTTTATGTTTTGTTTTGTTTCTTTTCGTCCATATTTTTCTTTATCTCATACTATACACATCGATAATAGAGATTCCTGGATTCAGTCTCGAAGTTTTTGTCTGCTACTGGTGTTTGGTTTTAGTCAGTTAGTTTTAGTCAGTCAGTTATCTAAAGTCAGTTATGGTTTGAAATAAGGCACATTTGCGGTACTCTGGTTCTGTTTTACTATTATCCATTTAAATTTCAAAGTACTTTATTATGACCTGTGTCTTAGGGCCATTGCTAAGTAGGGAGCATTCTGTACACTGCGGTATAACTGAGTCCTCAGTGTAGAAACGAGATGATGGTCTGTAGGGACAGTTCCCATTCACTCCAATAGCACAAGAAAAATCCAAAATAGCGTTTCTGTGATTTCCAGAAGAGGAACAAATGTCGAGAGATTGATTACACTGGTCAGAAAACAGAAAGATTTAACATTTGCCGAGAAACACACTAGTTTTCTGAAATGTAATGCCAAGTTCATTTAAAGGGACAGTTCACCTAAAAACCTAAATTATCATAATTTCCTCACACTCATCGTGTCGTTCCAAAGACTTTTTTCTTGTTTAAATAGCTTAAAAGAAGATATTTTGAGAAATGTTTTAGTGATTTTTTTGTTTGGTCACACTTTAGTTTGGGGACCAATTCTCACTATTAACTAACTAATAACTACAACTTTTGACTCAATAAACTCCTAATTTGATGCTTATTAATAGTTAGTAAGGTAGTTGTTAAGTTTAGGAATGGGGTAGGGTTAAGGGATGTAAAATATGGTCATGCAGAATAATGCATTAATATGTGCTTCATAAGTACTAATAAACAGCCAATATACACTGTAAAAAAATGACCGTGAATTTCACGGTAAATGACTGTAAAAATGCTACAGTAAAAACCTGTTAAATGGTTAACGGTAAATTCCCCTACTATATACGGTGAAAAACTGTATTGGACATTACATGTATTGGACATTAATTTTACGGTAGTATACCGTTTTTGGAAGTGAAAAAGACCGTATAATTTACAGTGAATAACCATAAATTGACATTCGCAGAATTCCCTGCATTACATTTCAAATTTGATGTTTTTTTTGTTCAAATAACTATGTTTCTTCTTAGTTTTTTCTTATCAGTTTTGTATATTAGGGTTGTGTGTTACACCTAATGTTGTTAAAATGACATGCATGCTAATTAGCAATTAGTTAATAGTGAGAACTTGTCCCTAAAGTGTTACCATTTGTTGGGAATCAAGCTGTAAATGGCTTACTCTGTCTCTGCTTATTGAAACAGGAGAAACTATTCTGCCACGCACAAATTACGCACACCACCTTTAAATAGAGTAGCTGAATATTTATCTTGAGCAAATGAGTAAATGTCATGGTAGACAATCAAATAGTAACCATGTGTCGTAATCCATGAAAGTAATGAAGTAAATGCACACATAGAAATACACATACATATGAAAAAAAAATCTCTCTGCTTTTTCCACAGGGTTCAGCGGACTCATACACTAGTCGGCCGTCTGACTCGGATGTGTCTCTGGAGGAAGATAAAGAGACCTTACGCAGAGAAGCTGAGAGACAGGCACAGGCTCAGCTCGAAAAGGCCAAGGTATTGCTGCATGTTTTACTCATTATAACTGAATAATTAGCAGTTTGACAAGGGTTTGTTCAAATGTCTGTTTTTCTGTCTAATAGTGTGTGTCTGTTCAAAATAGCATACTACCTTACTACTCATGCTATCTCTTTAGTATGCAGTAGTGGCAAACCGATATATCACCAAGGCCGATATTACTATAAAATCTTACTTTATAAATCTTACTATCAAAATTCATAACTGTTATTCTTTCTTTATAAATCACGCACTAAATTATTAAAACTAAGATACACACACAGCACCTTTAGGGTTTGTCTGGATATTGAATGTCATCTTATTTTAAGGCTTAATTTGTATCTGGATGCTTTTTTAGACACTTTCTTTGAGGCAAACCAATGCTGTTTGGAGGTGATATATGAAATCTCACCCTATTAGTCTTTCAAATCTATTTTTAATCTTGTTTTTGTCACACTCTCCTTCACTTCTAGGGGTGATAGCTATTTTTAGTGTTTGACATCAATCAGATTTTATAATTTATTTATTGAATGCACACATAAATATTGATAACAAAGCCAGATGGTCTGCAGTGAGCAGAGAGAAGTCAAATATTCTTCACTGACCATGTTTCTTGAAATATCTATTCTCTCTCACACACACATACACTATAAAAACTGGTAATCGGCAATTGTTACCTTAAAGATTTATTTCTACTTGACTTAAAATCTAAAATCTAGTTTTATTGGTATAAATGAATGTATATAGGTTGGTTCAGTGGTGTTAAATCATATTTTTTTATTTAAGTACAACCAGATAATTTACCATTTTTAGCTTACCACTATTTGCAGTTTCACAAACTGAACACTTTAAACCACTCTTGAAAGCGCCTCAAAGGAATAGAGAGAAGCAGGAGTCCCTCTATTCTTTCAATGTTCAGTTTTTCTTCCCTAAGAGTGTAAGAATCACATAATTTCACTCAAAGATTTTGCATAAACACTATTAAATGAAGCAAAGCAGCTGTCAGATATGCGTGCGTGTGTTTTTGGTGAATGTGAATGAAACTGTAGATGCTGATTAGTCTGAACAGGCATTCACATAAAAGGTTACAATCACTATTTCTGATCAATACTGCATATGGAAAGTCGTGTTACATAAGAGGCAGACAGTGGCTGTGAAAGCAAAACAAGGGTATAAAAACTGTACAATATATAAAAAAATATATTATTTAAAGCTCCTATAATAAATGTTACATATCACAATAATGCAGTGCGTGGTTTTGCATACCTTTTTATTTCAGTAGGAAATAAAGGTAGACAGACTAAGCTAAAGAAAGGTAAGATAAAGCAGCATTGTCTTGACAGATCATGGAGAGTCAGGCTTGCGTGTGATCAACCCACCATCCCCATTACCTTTAGAGGACACTGTGTCCTCTGTTTGACACACCCATAATTCATTGCGTGTGCAGACCTTCATGTGGATGCAAATTACATTGAGTCCATACTGATTTTGCCCTTGTGTATCAAACACTCATGTTCCTGCTTTTTTTTGTATTTCTGAAAACATTGAAAAAATGTACTGCTTATGACTGCTTTTCCACAGAATTTTTAAAAATATACCTTGGCAGGTTTTTCTTCCATATAATGAATGTGGATGAAATGGGTCTGTCAAGGTTTTGTACCCATGGGAACAGGGTAGAAAATTAACAGTATCACCATATTTCCCCAGTTGATTGATTACATTAAGAATTGCAAATAGTTTTCTGGGATGCTATGTTTAAGTATGCAAATAAGGCACTATCTAATTAAATATGCACTAATTTGCATACACTTCCAGAGCATAACTATGACACTGAATAAAGCCAGGTTTAAAATGTGTTTCATTTTGTTGGCATTTGTTGTCAGAGCTAAAGGTTTTTATTTTTGAGGATCTTTGATATTTCTTATCACTCCATAAATCAGTAAAATAGTGTCAACCCCAAGAAAAAACACCATGTTTTTAGGAATAAAATGTTGTATAAAATCAGGCAAATTATATATGAACAAAACCCTCAGTAAAAATCCTCAGAATAGAAATAGAAATAAAACTGGTGTATGGTGTCTGGTGCAATGGAAAAATGTGTATAGTAATTGAAATCTACAGACACAAATAGATCATGCAATACTTAAAAGTGTATTTTGGATGTTTTCTTTCACAAATCTGTCACTATGCATGAAAAAAATGTTTTGCCTGTAGTGTCTTGCCTTAAATGACAAAAAAGCAACATAAAAGTTACAGCTTTGGGTTTAAATCTGCTAAACCCAAACAATAGTTTTGTCTGGGGAAAAGATTGAAATTTAGCTTGTTTTTCCTGGAAAATTCTGTGATATATATATATATATATTTTACAATTCTGTCATAGTAATTTAATTATCCTCATGTCATTCCAAATCTGTATGCATATCTTTTGCACCCTACGGTGGACACTGATGCATTTTTCAAAATATCTTCATTTGTGTTCCACAGGTTTGTTGTTGAAATCTTTTTGTTCTACTATTCATTAATATTTCATACTGTACTCACTCTGTGTTCTTCTACACAGTCTAAACCAGTGGCGTTTGCAGTACGTACTAATGTTGGCTACAGTGCTTCTCTTGAAGACGACGTCCCTGTGCCTGGGATGGGAATCTCATTTGAGTCTAAAGATTTCCTTCATGTTAAAGAAGTGTGTATTTACACATGTATCCATAATAAAAAAATGTTTATTACAGTTAAAATCAGTTGTAGTGTTTTTAAAGACCTAATCAAAAGGAACACTGTATGTCCATATGACAACAAACACAACACACAATACTCAAAATACAGCCTGCATCACAGATTCTTTAGTCTTGCACACATGTATAACAAGGCCTTGTAATGCAGTTTATTGCAAACAAAGTATATCTGCAAATTTAAAATACCCAAGATGAGTGCTTCACTCTGCAAATGCTAAGATGTTTTTATTGTACTTAATAGTTTAAGATCATTTATGGCCTTGAATATTTACTTTGTAAGGTTATTTTTGCTTTGTAAGGTATTCTAATGATGAAAAAATCCACCACGGGTGACTGTTTGTGTGTTTAATCACAGAAATGTAATAATGACTGGTGGATTGGTCGCTTGGTGAAAGAAGGGTGTGAAATCGGCTTCATCCCAAGTCCAGTGAAGCTTGAAAGCATTCGCACCCACCAGGAGCAACGTGCAAAACAAGGAAAATTTTACTCAAGGTATCCACAGATGCACAACAAGGTTCTTCACTAAACAAAATATAGAAAATACAGAAAATATAGCTTTAATTTGACCCCTTTCAACAAAAATAGACTTAGACTGCATTTCCCAAAAGCATCCCTTGTGAAAAAGAAGTGCACTTAATTGGATTGAATGTGCACTTGTAGTGTACTTCAAATATTAAAAGTGTATTTAAAAAAAAAAAATGTACTTGCAGATAATATAATGTTAATGAAATAAAAGACCACTTAAGTGTGCTTTAAGAGAGACACTTTCATGACCATATCTTAACACACTTAAGTACACTTTTAAAAAGTGCACTTTGTAATGTAAAATCCAAAGTTTATTTTAAATTTCATAGCATAAATTTCAAAATAACAATAAAATTACATAAAGATGTACTTAAGTCCTACATAAGTGGGTCAAAAAAGCACTCTAAGGTTCATTTAGTGTCTGAAAACTTTACATGCAGTTCACACTAATGTATATTATTTTATAGTATATTATTTCCATAACAAGTACTCTTTAAAATTATGCTACTGTACTTTTTTCACAAGGGATCTGAAGCCTAAGTAGATTGTAGAGATGACTGGTGCCAGTGGTCTCTACAATGTACTCAGGCTTACAATGCTTTTAATCTTAACTTTTGCTATGGCTTGCTGGAATAAAAAAACACCTTGTAATATTTTAATCTGGTCATTTAAATGGGTCACCCACTGAACCTGCTCAGGTCGTCAAGGCTGTTTTTTCTTCAGAAGAGCACTTTTAAATACATACAACCTTTACACCGTTCTTTGTTGTTAAGGATAATATGTTGTTCTTTTTTTCACAGTAAATTAGGGGCAAACTCTTTATCTAGTTTAGGAGACGTGGTTTCAAACTCACGTAAATCAACCCCTCCATCCTCAGGTACGTTAGCGTTAACATGCAATTAAGTGCCCAAAAACATTACATTCAGTTCATGCTTAAGTATATTAGCACTTAAGTACTCTTTTAAGTATGCTAAAGTGTACTTCCTTTTCACAAGGCCATGTTTTTATTAGAAATGCTGTGTGCTTCAGTGCATAACTGTAATTTATTGTCTGATAAATGATTGATGTGCATTGTCTATCTTTACGTTGTGTATGAATTCCCCGTGTGTTTTGCTGAGGCTCATATGTACGTGTGTGCATGTTTATATGTGTGTGTAGCTGTGGACATAGACGCTGCAGGGTTAGATCCGGAGGAGAGTGACCCTCCTCTCCATCAGCGTTCACCCAAAGCCAGCCCAAACACAGTAATATCCCCTTTAGCCCGTGAGAAACGAATGCCTTTCTTTAAGAAGGTAAAGCATGCCGATGGACGCTCCCTCGCTCTGCATCTGTCCGTCACAGCAGCATCACGCAGAGCCTGTTTCGCTTGTCACCGTCCGAATGCCCATGCCAGCTTGCTCCACTCACTCTTTCCCTTCTCTCTCCCTGTCTTGCCTTTGTTCCTCTGTATCCCAATCTTTCACATTCCCTTGGTCTTTTCTTTTTGTCTGTTCCCCTTCCTCCTTTCCTCAGCTAAGCAGAGGCATAAGTCGGTAAGTCAGGACTCACAGAGAGCCGTGTGGTCAATGGCCGCTCATTCCTGTTATGCAGTACTTACAGTTTATTCATTATAGCTTATTGTGATTTAGACAATGGCAATATAGTAGGAATGATCGCATGGCCACTACTTAGTAAACACTTCACTGTGTGGTTCTCCCTTCCGACATTTCTCTGTTATACAACCTTAAATTTGCCTGTTTGTGTGTGCATGTTTAACCAAAAAAATTATTGTTTGTACAATTACATACAAAATAGTAAATAATAATTTTCTAATTTGCTTAACACAGTGCTGTTATAAAAGCCTGATATTAACAAATAATTTTAGTAAACCTCCCAACACTATTTAAATTGGGTTTTTATTTGGGTGTCAAACTTAATTTGGGCTCAGGCAAACTAATACATTAGTTAACTATTGAAATGCATTCAACATCGTCCTTAACCTGCAAATGCAAAGAACATTTTTTACTTAACTCTGAAATAATTAACAATAGAGCAATGTAAGAACTGGACATTCTCAGCCTGCTGGCATTAAATTTGACACTTGCAGTCTAGATCTTAATATGGATAATAGTATTTTCCCCCTCTTTTATCTCTCCTAGCTGTGACTGTGAAGTGTGTGTTCTGTGCGCACACTGACGAGGTTAATGGTGTGTGTTTTGTGCTGCTCTACAGACAGAGCATGTTCCTCCGTATGACGTGGTGCCGTCTATGAGACCGGTGGTGCTGGTGGGACCGTCGCTCAAGGGCTACGAGGTCAGCTGCTGCAAAACGCATTGTGACTTCATAGAGAAGATATTAAAGGGTTAATTCACCCAAAAAACTACAAGTGGAATTATCTACTCTACCCTCACGTCACTCAAACCCCCAAGCTGCTCTTTTCCATACAATTAAACATACTGACAAAACACTGCAAACATAAGTTGTTTAAGGGAAAGCACTAAAAATAAACACCATGTCAATCACTGAAAAAAAAAATGGTGTAGAAACAATTTTCACTCAGAAATCGCTAGTAAATTTTACAAATAATTACAAAGAAACAGCAACACTGAATTCAATGGGAAATTTTCAAGTACCAAAACTGTAATTGTAAAATGTAATCTGTGTAATCTGTTTTATTCACAACTTTGAAAAATCACTTTTTACAGTGTAGTTAATAAATAACATGTCCACACACTTTTGTTGTATGTTAGTACAAAGTATAAGGAAAAAAGGTTATATTTTAGATGCTGTACATCATTCATTTGAAGCTTTTCACCATATTTAATCACCTCTTTAGCTTTTAGCAGCATTGCATGGATAATATTCTTGTTACAGGAGAATAAATGGTTTTAACCTGACATTTGAATGCTTGAAATAAAATGCAAATTACCCACATTATTTGTTAAATTGGCACAGCAGAATGAATGCACAAAAAAAGTGGGATGTGCAACATTTTTTTAAAACTTAAAGCATCTGTAAATGAAAGTACAAAAAATAATAATATAAATACAACTGTATGATTTAAATAGAGCCTACACATTCAACACAACTCAAAAACATTAAAAATAAGAAATACATTTAAATATAAGTAGACACTAATCTTAGAAAACAGATCTTTGTAGATACAGTAGGTAAATGTGATAAATGTGGTAAATGCACAGATTAATAATGTTATTAATATAATATTTTCATTCTGTGTGACTTTTTTTATTTTATTTTAAACCGGGACATTTTGCTACATATCTAATAAATAATGACAAATGTCAACTGATAAAAATTATACGGGCGTCCAGTGACAAAAAGCTGGGTTGGTAAAGACTGGACTTTCATTTTTGCGTAAACTATCTTTATAAATGTCATAATTGACACATTTTTTTAAACCGGGACATTTTGCTACATATCTAATAAATAATGACAAATGTCAACTGATAAAAATTATACGGGCGTCCAGTGACAAAAAGCTGAGTTGGTAAAGACTGGACTTTCATTTTTGCGTAAACTATCTTTATAAATGTCATAATTGACACATTTTTAGACATGCACAGTATTTGAGTGCTTATATTCTGACTAAACATTTTCCCAGTCTTACATTAATCCTTATTACTTCACATTTACACTTAACTGTAAAGCATTTAGACTTATGTTGACTCTATGAATGTTAAGCAACAAAAACACAAGGCTAATGTAAAAAAAAAAGGGACAAAAACCTGACATGATGCTTTTATGTGTGTAAACAGGTAACAGATATGATGCAGAAAGCGCTGTTTGACTTTCTGAAGCACCGTTTTGAGGGGAGGTGAGTCTTTAAGCGGTTCTCTTCCTCCTTGAGCCTCCGTTGGGATAGTTTATATATTTGTGTGTGTGTGTGTGTGTGTGTCAGTGTGTGTCACGTGAGTGTTTGAGGTTACTTTAAATAGTCACATCTCATTGCCTTAATTGGCCATGCTGGTCCATAAGCACACATCCGGGTCACATGCCTGCAGCTTCCCTTGACTGCAGTTTCCCGAACATGACTGCGCAGGATTTACAGTATGACAGTTAAAACTATATATATATATATCTTTTCGGTGAATCTGAATGAAATCTGATTTTTTTTTTTTTTACAAACTTAGTCCTGGCCAAATTCGTATGTGGTTTGAAATCCAACTGAAATGCATTTCAGTTTGATGTTTTTTCATGTATGCTACGTCAAGTACAATGGATGTGGAGATGCTAATTTCAGTTTTCTTATAGCATCTCCTAGGCATATAAAAGAAAAAGTCAGTCAGAAGACATTGTCACACTTTTTATTAGATGGCCTTACTACTATGTACACTACAGCTCAAAAGTGTGGGATCAGTAAGATGTTTATGTTTTTGAAAGTCTCTTCTGCTCACAAAGGCTGCATTTATTTGATAAAAAATACGGTGGAAATTCTGTAATATTATTACAATTGAAAATAGCTGCTTTCTATGTGATTATATTGTGAAGTGTAATTTATTTCTGAAAACAGTTGTGCTGCTTCATATTTTTGTGGAAACCATCATACATTTTATTTTTCAGGATTCTTTGATGAAGTTCAAAAGAGCTGCATTTATTTGAAAGAGACATCTTTTGTAACATTATAAATGTCTTTACTGTCACTTTTGATCAGTTTAATGCATCTTTGATGAATAAATAATTTTTTTTTTTTTTACTTGAATGGTAGTGCGTCATGGTTTCCACAAAAATATGAAGCAGCACAACTGTTTTCAACATCGATAATAAATATTTAAAGTATTTAAATATCTAATATTGAAATATACTTATGTACATACATGTTGGTGCATTGCAGTTACATTTAAAGTACTTGCATTTAATTCAGATTTGCAGTTACACTGTGAACGCTCCTTGTTTTGTGTAATTCAGGATCTCGATCACGAGGGTGGCTGCTGATATTTCTCTGGCCAAGCGCTCGGTGCTCAACAACCCCAGTAAACATGCCATCATCGAGCGCTCGAACACACGCTCCAACTTAGGTGAGAGAAAGAGTTTGATGGTTTGGTGTGAATGACTGAAAAAGGAAATCTTATCTAAAATGATGAGATTTACTAAATAATTATCTTTTTTGCATTCAACATTTTTTTGCATTCTTGCTTACATTAATTTTATTCTCTTATACAGCCTTTATTATTGAATTTTCCTTTCTACAGTATCCAGAGCACGACATATGCACACTCTCACACAAGAGAAGATATTTGTTATAGTATGTTCTCAAATCTGGAAATTATTTTAAACAGTGCAGAGAAATGTTTAGTTTAAAGGGGTCATATGATGCGATTTCAATTTTTCCTTTCTCTTTGGAGTGTTACAAGCTCTTGGTGCATAAAGAAGATCTGTAAAGTTGCAAAGACTAAAGTCTCAAATCCAAAGAGATATTCTTTATAAAAGTTAAGAGTCAGCCACACCTACCTAAAACGGCTCGTTCTAACACGCCCCCACATGTCTACGTCACTATGTGGGAAGATTTGCATAACGCCGCCCAAATGTTCACGCAAAGAAAGAAGGCGTAACTTTTATTCTCTCTGTAGTATTGTTGCTGCCGCCATGTCGTGAAGACGCTGTGTGTTTCGTTGTGAAAGCGAAACTACTTTGTTTGTTCTTCCAAAAGAGGACACGACTAGAAATCAGTGGTTAAGTTGTATTTACAACACTGTTCCAGAACAGTTCAACCCAAATATTCAGATGTGTGCAGCATATTTTACAGAGGACTGTTTCTTGATCCTGGGAAGGTTGTGCACAAAGGCTGTTTCTATAAAGTGGGGCAGTTCCAACTTTGCAAGTCACAGTATGTTAAGTGGCATAACATTTCCGTCATGCGCTTGAGGTATTCGGCCAATCACAACGCACTGGATAGCTGGCCAATCAGAACACACCTCGCTTTTCGGAACGATGAGCGTTGTAAAAATCGACGCGTTTCAGAAAGACGGGGCATAGAGGAGAAACAATAACGTACAGTATGTGGAAAATAATGTGTTTTTTGAACCTTAAACCGCATAAACACATTGCATTACACCAAATACACAAAATGATGTTTTTTTTTTAGCAACATCAATTTTCTATCATTCTGATCTTATAAATGTCATGAATATCACAAATATCGGCACTGCAACAATACAATTTTTTCAAATAATATGTACAATAAGTTTATTTTTTGCTTATTCCAGATTATTATAAACTGTGTATCAATCAAATGCTTATTATGAAATTCAATGCAGGCAAAATACTACACTAAAATACTCTTTTTGTTTTACTGAGTTGGTAAATTGGTAAAATTGACTGGTAAATTTGTCTCAATCATGAATTAGTGGTTTCAATCAATACAACAGCTCAGTCACTTACAGAATCGGTCATAATGGTTCTTGTCTGCAAGTCAAAAAGATCTTAAATCTTAATTTGCCTGATAAAAATAAAATTGAAATGAAACAGTGAAACAAAGATTCACAAAAGAGTGTTGGTTGTACATTAAATAAAGAAAAAAAAACATTAAAATACGTCACCTTATTGTTTTTGTTAGGAATGATTACTGAAATGTAGCGTTTCAACAAATGTACTAAAGTAATTATTTAATGGAATCATGGAACTTTAAGGAAATTGTAATTATTGAATCAGAAAGAGAACCAGAGTTGTTTTGATTCCTTATGATTTCCTTCCATAATTGTGTGGCTTTAAAACGGTTTCTGTTTTGTTGAATTCATTGCATTGCACGTTATTTCACCCCATTATTCTTTCTGAATTGTAATTGTAGCTTAATTGCTTCCAGTGGTTTGGTTCTCTATTATTCTCAGCATACTCTGATTGTGTATGTGTGTGTGTTTATAGCGGAGGTTCAGAGTGAGATCGAGAGGATCTTTGAACTGGCTCACACGCTGCAGCTGGTGGTTCTTGACGCCGACACGATAAACCACCCGACCCAACTGGGAAAAACGTCTCTTGCACCTATTATTGTCTACATCAAGATCACCTCTCCAACGGTACACACACATATACTTTAAAAGAATATACTTAGTCATATACTTAAGTCCTAAACTTAAGTCCTACTTAAGTGGGTCAAAAAAGCACACTTAAGTACGATTTTATTTTAATTTTAATTCTATTGTCTATGAAATATGGTTAAAGTACTACTGAATGTGCTGACAAGCATTTATGGTACAGTAAAATATACTTTAATGTAATTTAAGTTGAAACTTCAGTATGTCATGTATTTAAATGTATTTGTAATTACGCATTTGTAATAATGGAGTTGCAAATGCATTCACTTTATATCATCAAATAAAACACTATAGATCAAATTATAATCAAGTACTTTACATGTGCTTTAGTATGTTAGTCAACACATCAAAATAAGTGTACTTCTTTAAAACATGACAAAAGATTATTAAAACAATGATTAAAATGCACTTTAAAGTAAAGCTTTTAACAAAGTGCACTTTTGCTAAATCAGTCTACTTAGGCGTCAGATCCCTTGTGAAAAGAAGTACACTAGCATACTTTTAAAAAGTGTACTTTTTATGGAAATAATATACTTTATACTTAAGTGTGAACTGAATATCATGTTTTCAGACACTTAATGGCATGTTAATGACAATTAAATGACATTGAGTGCTTTTTTGACCCACTTAAGAAGGACTTAAGTACATCTTTATATGTAGTTTTTTGTTATTATGTTGTCTTTAAAATATAAAACGTATGTATATTAAACTTTTGATTTGACATTACAAAGTGCACGTTTTAAAAGTGTATTTAAGTAAAAAAAAAAGTGTTAAGAAACAGTCGTGAAAATCTCTCTTACAGTAGACTTAAGTGGCCTTTTATTTCATTACAGTTTTTTTTGTATTTTTATACAATTAATCCAATACAATTAAGCACATTTTTTCACTATGGTCCCTCTGATTGTCTATTAGATTGTCTTTCTTCAACACTGATACTTTGCTGGGATATTGTTTCTGGTGTGTCCGTCTTTCAGGTTTTGCAGCGATTAATAAAGTCTAGAGGAAAGTCTCAGGCAAAACATCTCAATGTGCAGATGGTGGCAGCAGACAAACTTGCCCAGTGCCCTTCAGTGAGTTAACTGAATAATTACTTGAGATAAACCACACTATCACCCTTTCTCTGCTCTCTAACAGTTCATTTCCCTCTCCACACGCTCGTTTGTTCTCTATCCAGGAGATTTTCGACATCATTCTTGATGAGAATCAGCTGGAAGACGCCTGTGAGCACATGGCTGATTATCTGGAGGCTTACTGGAAATCCACGCATCCTCCCAGCATCCCTCAGACAAACCCTCTGCTAGAGAAACTCACCTCAATGGCTGCAGCCGCAGTCGCCTGCAAGGGCTCACTGACTAATCCACAAACAAAGGTGCCTATGAAACTTCAACCTGCACTTAGATTAGCAAACAAAAAGAGAGAGGAGGAATGCCGGAAAGAAACCATCAGTTTTCAGTCGAGAGAAAAAAGCAAATGCTACAGCCTAAAATGCACACTTTACATTACAGAGTCCTGTGTCATGCAGCTGTAATTATTGTTGCTTGCTTGCTACGACACATTCTGTATGGGCAAACATTCAGAAAGCATAGGAATCTAGTCGCATTACTACAGGGTCTCCTAATGAAGGGTATTGAATTAAAGTTCCCTGATTAATAAGTAACCTGTAGTGTACTTCAAATCTTAAAAGCATTTGAAAAACACTATACTTGCAGATAATATATTATTCATTGAAATGCCATTTAAGTGTACTTAAAGACACTTTCATCTTAAAAAGTGCATTTGAGAAAAAAAGTAAAATTTTAAATTTGTCAAATTAAAAGGTTTCTTATTAAGTACACTTTAAATCGTTATATTTTAATAATCTTGTGTCGTGCTTTAAAGAAGTACTCTTATTTTGATGTTGACAAATATACTAAAGCACATGTAAAGCACTTGATAATAATTTGAACTGTACTGTTATTCACTATTACATTTATAGTTAATATATTTTAAATACACTAAATTGCAACTTCGCTGTAAATGTGTAATTAGACATATTTAAATAAATGGCATACAAGTTTAAATAAAAATGACATTAAAAATATATTTTAGTTTATCATAAATGCTTGTCAGTACATTCAGCAGTACTTTAACCATATTTCAAAGATAATAGAAGCAATTATGAAATTGCATATAAAGATGTACTTAAGTCCTACTTAAGTGGGCCCGAAAAGGCACTTTTAAAGTTCAGCTAATTGCATTTAACACAACACAGTACTTTTTATTTAATTGCAATAAACAAGCAATTAAGTGTCTGAAAACATATTACATATATTATAAGTTCACACACAGATATATTCTTTTAGGTATATTAAAGTATATTACTTCAATAATAAGTTCTCTTTTTATATGTATGTTAAAGTGTGCTCCAAGAAGTCAGATCTCTAAATTCCCAGGCAAATTAAACTTACTTAACTAAATTATAACACTACATGTTATAATATCCATGTTTTTTGTGAATGTCCTTATCGCTGTTGATAAACACTGCTGCTTCTCAGACTGAGGAGGTCACTCCTATTACAGATGAGTAGCCTTAGTCACGGTGAGTGTGTGTGTGTGTGTGTGTGTGTGTGTGTGTGTGTGTGTGTGTGTGACACTGAAGCTCAGTCATGATTTCATTTGACCAAGATCAGAATAGTAAACCTAATTTCATTAGGATTTAGCTTGAAGGAATAACTCACCCAAAATGAAAACACTGTTATCATTAACTCACCCTCATGTCAACTCTTTCGTCCATGAAACACAAAAGAAGAATTTTCTCAAGCTGTTTTCCAGAGAAATGGAAATTGTTTATAAGGGCTACTTTTATGGTACTTCAGAGGTTTTTGTGCTTTTTTTTTATCTTGACAGTGCATGTTTATTATGTGCTTTTGTAAAAGAGCAGCATCAACATTTATTTTTCCATAGAAGAAAGAGAATACAATTTTGAAATTGCATAAGGATGAGTAAATGAGGTCGGTTTTAGTGTTGACTTTTAGACTTTTAAATATAGAGTGTTTTTTGTAACACTGAATAAAAAAATAAAAAAGGTAATTGCGACTTTTTCTCTCACAATTCTGACACAATTACATTTTTTTCTTAGAATTATGAGTTTATATCTTGCAATTCTGACTCTATAGCAAACAATTGCGAGTTATAAAGTCAGAACTGTGAGATATAAACTCGCAATTGTAAGTCTTTTCCCCCCTCAGAACTCGACTTTATAACTCGCAATTGTGAGTTTATATCTCACAATTCAGAGAAAAAAGTCAGAATTGCAAGAAAAAAGTCAGAATTACGAGTTTAAATCCCACAATTCCGAGAAAAAAAGTCAGAATTCCGAGAAAAAAGTCAGAATTACGAGTTTATATCCCACAATTCTGGAGAAAAAAGTCAGAATTGTGAGAAAAAAAGTCAATTACCTTTTAATATTTATTCAGTGTCAGAAAACGGGCTTCCATGTAGATCTGATGTGGTTTGTAGTGATTTGCAGTGATTTCAGAGACTTGCGTGTGTGTGTGTGTGTGTGTGTGTTAAAAAACCTCTGCACTGAGATTTGGTTTGAGTTTTTTTTTTTTTTACACACTGCAAAACAATAACAATCTTTTTGGTAACACTTTACAGTAAGGTTGCATTTGTTAACATTAGTTAACTACATTAGTTGTAGCTAACTAACATTAGTTAATTGCATTTAGTTTGGGTTTCCAATCCATATAACTGCATTATTCCATGCGCGTGTTGCTAAAACAGGGCAGAGCGGGTGAGCAGACATCAGAGAGACCAACGGATGACAAGACGGGATTTTCTGAAGACTACCATCATCATCATCATCATCATCACTACCAAACTCAGAAGCAAGGACGTTTGGAAGACGACAACACTGAGGAGCGAGACACTAAAGCTAACAATGACCAAAGTGAATGGAGAAGCGGTCACAAACACCACAGCCATCATCATCATCATCACCACCAACATCACAGTCGCACCACGAGGACGCTTTCCAAACAAGAGACGTCAGAGTCCATGTATCCCGAGCCTCTCGCCGGACAAACACAGGAAGAGGAACCACCAAACCATCACCATCATCTTCATCATCATCACCACCGGGGCGACAGAGAGAAGGAATACGACCACAACAAGAGGAACAACCGGCAAAGAGGAAAGCAGAGGTCGCTACGAGAGCCTCATCATGAGCGGGACAGGAAACGAGGAGAGGAGGAATGGCCGAGAGAGCATTACATAGAGCAGTGACACACGTGCCACATACACACTGACCTCAATCTTATGTGTAATGTATACGACACGTGTATCCATACATGACTTTTCCAAGTGTGGACAAATTAAATAAAGACAATTATGTATAATTTAATATGGCATGAATGATGAAATTCTCTTTAATTCTCTTTATTTATTTTTAATTCCTTTCTTTTTTTCTTTTTACTTGATTTGCTTTCCTGGTCTTATTGAACAAATAATAGATGCATGTTAACCCAAAAGAATATAAATATATATATATATATATATATATAATTTTTTTTTTTTTATCGGAATCTAATAACTTGCTTTGCCTTTGAAAAAAATCTCAGTTTTCAGCAGATTTTTGGGGCAAAAATTTCACCAAAAGTGATAAAAATGGCAAAATGTGTCCCCATAAAGAAATCTGCTGTTTATTTTATCTTATATATTTTTATCTCACAATTCTGACTTTTTTTTTTCTTTCAATTCTGAAAAAGAAAAGTCAGGAATATAAGATGTAAAAATCGCAAGAAGAAAAGTCAGAATTGTGAAAAAAAAAAATTGTTGCCATTTCCTTTTATATTTTTTATTCTGTGGTCAAAAAAACCGAGTTGCGAGATATTGCAAGAAAAAAGTCAGAATTGTGAGATAAAAAGTTGCAATTACCCTTATTTTTTTAATTCCATGGCAGAAACATTCTTCCAAAATTATTATTATTTTGTTGCTATTGAATATTCTGTTCACACACAAAGACGTCATATTACGGTAAAAGAAAGGTTTGAATTCTCGATTGCATCTTCACTGCTGTCTGTGTTTAGTTTTAAAACAGAATAGGATATTTATTTTATGTTGTGTGGATGTCATTTCAAATCGTTATTTAATGTTAATTACTTGTGTGTTAATGTTGCAGAAGTGTGTATTGCCTTGCATATAGGATAAAGACATGACAAAAACGACATGATAGTTTTGCTTTACTTCTCCAGCAGTCCTGTGCCGTTTATACTACCATCCTGACAGACTGAATAAGACAAAAAAATGCCACAGGTAACTTGTTAAAATAAAAGACGACTATTTGAGGTTTGTTTCCACCCGTATTGTCTTTGAACTGCTAGAGATATGACAGATACTCAGAGTACTTTAGGCTTTTGTTACTGTTACTCATGAACAGTGATGCATTTACGAAGGAACTGCACTGTGGCAAGTGGCTTTAAAAGCAGAAATGTGCAATTTATATTCTCGTAAAAAGGAACTTTCATTAATTTACCCATTCAAAAATGTGTTATTTGAGCTGACAAGCTGTTTAAATGGTCCTTTTAGCAGTGAGATCTTATAGTCTTGCATATGAATTTCTGGTTATGGATTACTGAATTTCTGTGGGTGGGACCAAAATTGGTTTATTCACACATGGCCTTTCAAAGACTTGGTCATATCAGTCATGAAAACTGAATTTCCATGATCTTTTGAAATAAAACTGTCAAATATACTATGCGGACATACACTGGCTTGCAGAAACAAGCTTCCCTGTGCAAAAAAAAAACATTTTAACATATAACCAAACACAGAATGGTGAACAATCTGGTTGACTTCTGGCCCTTATTTGAAAACTGATGACAATTGGCAGACTTCAGTTTGAATTTCACTGTTAAAATGCAATCAAAATTACATTCAGAAAGTATAAGAACTTGTTTTACTATTAATATATAATGAATTATTGTTGCACTGATATATATTGTGTTTGCATCCCCCATGCATTTTGATGCAGAAATAGAGAATCTGCAGACTTTTGCGCAAGCGAATGAGTAAATAGTGTTGTCATCCACGCAAATTGTGAACCTAAAAATTATAAAGCAATTATTCAGTTTTCTTGAGCTGATTATGCAATTGCAGTCTCACAGTGCTCATGAAGTAGCAAAATATTTATAAAAAAAAAAAAAAGAGGTATCATAAAAATTTATTAATTTTTATTTTACATACGTACATTGCACAAGAAAAAATAACTGGATTTGCACACACAACCCTGTTACTATACAAGTTTACATCCCCTTGGGTCTTATTATGGTCTGTAGTTTCCGTGAGGATCAGTGACTGTTTGCATGTTTTATGATGAGTCTCTATGTAGTGAAGCACCTACTGACAATTATGAAAATTATGGCCATTGTGAAAAATAAAACAACATTATTTGATGGTCATAAAGGCAACACACTACATTAAACCCGTAAACGTTTGAAAAGGATGATCTATTTAAATGGTCATTTTGTTACGTATTTTGGGAAATGTACATTCTGAAGGGTGTTTATATATTTCCCATATTATTTACACAGATCATCCTATTTAAAAGTTTGCGTACCCTTCTGCTTCCTTTCTGAGCATTAAGAAATATTTATACCCTTTGTCATGCAATTTCTGTCTTTCAAATAAGTGGTTCAGGGACATGAAAACCTGCTGCAGAAACATCACCTGATATTTTTAAAAATGTCAACGGGCCCACAACATATCTTTGTTGCATTCCACGTTTCAGCAGATAAGAGTGCCATATTTCTTCATACTACTTACTACATTTTTATGAATGGTCATGTGACAGACCCGCTCCCAGCATCCCCTCTGATCCTAAAACAGGCATCTGGAAAAGGTGACAAATACATGCTTTCAGTAAAGCCGCGGTCACACTAGATTTTTAGCATGCAAAATATCTACAGACATAGCAATGGTTGTAATATGACGTCACGCTCTGCAGGATCTAATAATAATAATAATGTTTAAAAAGGATTTTCGCACCAGAGGCGATGTGAAAAAGTGGAATGAGTCATCCTGATAGGATTATTCACTTTAGGTTTGATGTCCTTTGAGAAAATTGCATGTTTTTTTAGCAGTGTTCTTATCCTCACCTGTGGCTCTAGTGTTAAACAGGGGAATGTCTTGAGAGCCCAGGCGACCTGCTCTTCATTCTCCGCAAGCGTCACAGTACAGGTGCTGTACACCAAAACACCTCCTCTTTTTAACAAGCGCACAGCCTGCAAACAAGAGTGTAGAAACAACAGACACAATCTAAAGTGTGACGTGACATGTGGCCAAGTATGGTGACCCATACTCGGAATTAGTGCTCTGCATTTATCCAATCCAAAGTGCACACACACCCACAACCTTTGGGTAACAGACTTACACTGTAACGAGAAGCTACAGAGAACCACATTCTGTTCATTGACTGAAGCAAACATTCACAATAGGTAGTGAAAAAGGTAATTGCGACTTTTCACAATTCAGATTGTGGGATATAGCCTAAACGCGCAATGAGAAGAAATAAGAGGTACCTGAAACTTTTACAAAATATGCACTCAAAATTCACTTCAGTTATATATATAGATATACACACACACATATATATTCATGCGAGGATAATTATGTAATTATGTAATTATAATTTATATATATATATATATATATACAGTGGGTACGGAAAGTATTCAGACCCCCTTCAATTTTTCACTCTTTGTTTCATGTTTTTTAAAATAAGTCTCTTCTGCTCATCAAGGCTGCATTTATTTGATAAAAAATACAGAATAAAACCCCCAGTAAAATTGTGAAATATTATTGCAATTTAAAATAACTGTTTTCTATTTTAATATACTTTAAAAAATAATTTATTCCTGTGATCAAAGCTGAATTCTAAGCATCATTACTCCAGTCTTCAGTGTCACATGGTCCTTCAGAAGTCATTCTAATATGCGGATTTATTATTGATGTTAGAAACTTTTTGCTGCTTCATTTATTTTTATAACTTTTTGGGAACCTGTGATACTTTTTTCAAGATTCTTTGATGAATAAAAAGTTAAAATACTTACTTTACTTAAAATATAAATATTTTGTGACAATGTACACTACCGTCCAAATGTTTGAGGTCAGCAGATTTTTTTTTCTATTTTTGAAAGAAATTTATACTTTTATTTAGCAAAGATGTGTAAAATTGATGAAAAGTAACAGTAAAGACTTATATTGTTACAAACGGTTTCTGTTTTGAATAAATGCTGTTCTTTGTTCATCAAATAATCCTGAAAAAAATATCACAGGTTCCAAAAAAATATTAAGCAGCACAGTTTCAACACTGATAATAAATCAGCATATTAGAATGATTTCTGAAGGATCATGTGACACTGAAGACTGGAGTAATGATGCTGAAAATTCAGCTTTGCATCACGGGAATAAATTATTGTAAAGTATATTAAAATAGAACACTGTTATTTTAAATTGTAATAATATTTCACAATATTACTGTTTTTTCTGTATTTTTGATCAAATAAATGCAGCCTTGTTGAGCATAAGACTTCTTTAAAAAGTAATAAAAATCTTACTGATCCCAAACTTTTGAACGGCAGTGTATATATATATATATATATATATATAATACTTCATATTTTGAATGTTAAAAAAATATATATATTGCATGTATATCCTCGCATGAAAATATATAACAACGTTTATCTAGTTAGTATTAACTACTAGTTAATACTTAATTTAGTAATAAATAGTTGCTGGCTGGAGTCTTAAGTCTGTTAAATTTAATAAAATATGTATTTTTTCTTAAAAAAAGTAATTGCTCAGTCAAACCAAGAGTTATAAAGTATCAGCAGCACTGTAATAAACAAAACAACAACAACAATTAAGTCCAAAAACATTGACAAAGACATCCAAAAAAACATGAAACTTCACATGAAAATGTTTTAATGATAGATTTATTCAAAATATTTAATATTATATAACGTAAAAATTAGGCAACGAAATCAAATGAGATCAAATGCATCTAAATATATCAACACGTTTACATTTTTTACCGTCTGAATCGACAAAAATGAGACTCGTCTTAGACGTCTGAGAGACAACTTACTGCGTGCGACTATGTACTTTAAAGATACCACTATAAAAACCTCAGACATGCTCAAAATATAATAAAACATGATCCATGAGCCCTGTACTAATAAAATACTTTCACCAGTTAACAGTGAGGTGTGATGAAATCAAGAGGAATTTGTTCCAGTTGCATAAAACAAAACACTGGCACGCAAACCTAAGAAAAAAAAAGTGCATGGTTAAATCTTGCATTTTAACAGAGTGACTTTGTGATTCTGTATCATATAACCCATTCAAAACACGATGTCTTATTCCAGTGAAGTTAAACAGAGTAAACACGTAATTTTCATATTATTAAAGCTAAAGTTGCATTCTCATAAGGATCCAGGTGAACGGACAGCACGGATTTCTCTCGCCTAAAGGGGGATTTTTAAAAAGGAAATCATGTCTAATCGTCTTTGTCTTTGGCTCCGTGTTTAAGAATACGGGTGAACTCCACATAGTTGAAGTTGCTCTTTTTATCGATCGGCGCTTCTCTGAAGAGCTCATCGACATCTTCGTCTGTGAATCGATCACCCATAGTGGTCAGCAGCTCCCTCAGGTAGTCCTCCTGAACGAAGCCTGCGAGGAGAAACAATCACAGCTTCATCTTAGTCCAGAAACGGTCTGCTGCTTTGTTAAGAGGAAAGTTTTTCTCAATATTTTAGTCATACTCCGTTATATCTCTGTCCACAACTGTGTAATTCTTCTCACTCAAAAAGATTTATGTATTTAAACTGCATTAGGAAGTTTTAATCTAATAAACCTAATTTGATGCATATTTTTATATTTGTCAGTCATACATAAAACAGGTAAGAAATGGGTCGAATTTTGGAATAATGCTAATAAACTGAATGGGTTTTAAATACACAATAACCAGGTTTACATATTTATCCTCAATAAATCCAATTAGTTTCAATCATATGTGACCCTGGACCACAAAACCAGTCATAAGGGTCAATTTTTTGAAACTGAGATTAATACATCATCTGAAAGCTGAATAAATAAGCTTTCCATTGATGTATGGTTTGTTAGGATAGGACAATATTTGGAAATCTGGAATCTGAGGGTGCAAAAAAAATGAAAATATTGAGAAAATCGCCTTTAAAGTTTTCCAAATGAAGTTCTTAGCAATGCATATTACTAATCAAAAATTAAGCTTTGATATATTTACGGTAGGAAATTTACAAAATATCTTAATTGAACATGATCTTTAATTAATATCCTAATGATTTTTGGCATAAAAGAAAAATCAATAATTCTGACCCATACAATGTATTGTTGGCTATTGCTACAAATATCCCCCAGCGACTTAAGACTGCTTTTGTGCTCCAGGGTCACAATTTATATACAATTAAAATATATAAATCTTATATTTAGGCCTTAATTGGTGCACAATTGTAACAAATTGTGTTGCGTGGATTTGATCAGAGACAATCTGTTCACCTGTTCCTTCCTCGTCAAAGCAGGCAAACGCATTACGAATGACTTCCTCCGGGTCTGTGCCGTTAAGCTTCTCTCCAAACATCGTGAGAAACATTGTGAAGTTTATGGGCCCAGGAGCTTCTGTCATCATTGCCTCCAAATAGTCTTCTGTTGGGTTCTTCCCTGAGAGACAGCAGAAATACACATCCAATCTATTATGCTGTAAAATTACTTGGTCCTCATAATCTCATTTACTTCTGTGTGTGTGTGTGTGTGTGTGTGTGTGTGTGTGTGTGTGTGTGTATATATATATATATATATATATATATATATATATATAAAAAGTTATTTATTTTTTGTAGCCCAATGGTCATGAGGCAAGATTTGCAAAGTTATCACAAATCTGGTTTTTGCTTTTTTATTATGGGATATGGGGTGTATATTGATGTGTAACCAAACATTAAAGCATTTTAGCATAAGGCTGCAATTTAACAAAATGTGAAGAAAAAAAATACTAAATACTTTCTGAATATTAGATACCTGGAAGACTCCAGAATACAAATTAAGTAAAACAGTACTTGTCTTGTTGTTTTTATTTAAGTGCTTGTCATTTATTTCCTTGTTCTTTATTTTATTGTTGACTAATTAATAGAAGAACCTAGTACAGGCTACATGCCATTTTATTCATCAAATATTTATATAAACAACTTTTTTTTTAATAAATGTGCATTTAATAGCACAGCTATAAAATAAACTGTGTTTAATAGCCAATTTTCCTTGGTATCAAGAAATGTTACTGGCATTGGCATCAAAAACTGAAATATTAGTATCATGAAAACAACCAGATATGGTGGCATGTACACAACATGATAAAAAAAAATACATACTGATGGAAGTTAAAACTGCTCAATAAGATTCACACACTAACATATAATATGAACATATTAACACCTCTTATACAAACATGCATTAGATGAGGTGTATAACATCAAAAGTGGAATTGCAATCTTCTCCTGTCTGCATTATGGACTCGGGAGAAAGTATGATTAAATTGAAAACAATGAAATGCAAAATGAAAGCAAGATTTTTAATCCATCGGGGGACTTTAATGAAAACAGACTGTTACCAAGAGAAGCAAGCATGTCATGAAGATCCTCCTTATCAATGAAGCCGTCGCGGTTCTGGTCGATCATGTTGAACGCTTCCTTAAACTCCTGAATCTGCGACTGATCGAACATAGCGAAGACATTGGAGGTTGCCCGCTGAGGGCGCTTCTTGGTGATCTTTCCCTTGGTGCGACATTTGCTCGACATTTTGGCTGTATTTGGTTTTACCTACAAGCTTAAAAAAAAAAAAAAGACATCACAAACAAGCCCAAAAATGAGCTCGAAAGCTAATTATAAAAAGATTAAATTGTGCATTAAAAAAAAAAAAAACACAAGCACCAAGCAAAATGAAAAGAAACATCTACAATGTCTTCTGCAAAACTAGGTATCTGCAGGTTTTACGAAGGTACATTTCTTTTTAAGAACATGTAAAGAAAATGTAAGGAATAAATTGAAGGGAACACACAATACGTCACTATATTATCTAAATGCAAATGTCTAGGGAGCAGAAAATGAGTTGTATTACAAAATATGACTTCCAAAAGATCTACATTACTTTTAATTAATTTTACAAAAAATAAAAAAGCAACAACTAGCATATGGACAAAACCTTTACTGTACATTCTGATCCAAAAATGCAAGTTTGTGTCTTATTTTCCAGTTCAAACATCTAAAGATTCTTAAATCAAGACACATTTATTTGAGAAGCAAATTGACTTTTGATAAGAACGAAGTCTTGTTTTCTGTGAAACTGATCAACATGAAATGAGTTAATATCAAAAAAAGAACAAATATCTGCCAGTAGGCTCAGAAAAATCTACTTAATTCAAAGGGAAAACAAGTTTTCACACCCCACTGCGCTCCTGTGTTAAGCACAAACTCCCTTCATTTTGTTCAATATCTCAAAACAAGACTTTGACTATCTCCATTCTGTATATACAATAAAGATGTTTAGATATGTGTAGTGCTGGGTGGTATACCGGTTCATACCGAATACCGGTGTTTATTTTTGTTATGATATGAATTTTTAAAATACCGCAATACCAAAAAAAAAAAAAACGTGAATCGAACCGTGAGTTGAGGGAATCGTTACATCCCTACGCGATTATAAAGGAGAGTGACTCCTGGTTAACATTAAAAGGGGTCGTGTTTAGTCACTATATAGTGTGGTATTTTTTGACAATATTCACTCATCATGACCGTAAAACAGGGCATTCTAAGTCAATATACTGCAGTATTTCCTCTCAATCAATAGAAAATATGGTTAACACCCAATGAAAAGAAAATACCGTCGTACCGTGAAACCGATATAATTTTGGAAAATACCGTGATATAAATTTTTGGTCATACCGCCCAGCACTAGATATCTGTACTGGAAAACATGACAAAAACGCTGATTTTTTTATTAATTTATGACTTTCTGCTCCGATTTAAGATTCTTTAAGGCCTTAATTTGTGGAAGGGGGAAGAAAAGGCTTTATTTAGGACCGTGTCAAAGCAAACAGGTCTCATTGAGAATGTAAAATCTTGTCAGCCTGGGCAACAGGAGTTAAAACATCTGAATCAATGTCTTTTAATAACAATACAGTAACATAAAGCAGTATGCCGTATATCAGCTAAACGCCTGAAAACAGTGTTTCAGTCCTGCATCAGCATCAGCCATAAACGAAGTACAAACATGTACAAGAGGTGCTTAATTTGATTTTTTAAAGGACAAAGAGAAACTGGTGCGCCTCTGTCCCACCACAGTATACATGAGTGACCCATCTGATTTATTTATAGCGCATTTCAGTAAATGAGGACACTGTGTACAGTAATGCTAGCTAGCGTATTTTCGACAGCAAGGTTAAACTAACCATAAAATGAGTCAGGAAGCAAGTACAACGACACTTTTTGGCAAAAGCTTACATATTTACAAAGTTACAGATGAATAACACTTGTGTATATACTACAAGTCTGGGCAATATTTTGAGATTTTTAAGCAAACCAGCTAGCATATTGTGTCTCGCTTACTCTCCCTGTCCGTATACATTTTATTACATATTATAAAAGTAAACAGAATTTCATAACTAAATCTTACAAACAGCCACTACAGATCAAATAATTAAAGAAAATAAGCGCCTCACCGAAGATCTCAGACCAACGGTTTCCTGCCGCGTCCAACCACCGCCCGAACTTCCGGCTTCCGCAAACCTCGACCAGACCAACGAGAAACGGAAAGAATGTCCCGGATGGAAAATAAAGATTCACAAAACGTGCCGTGACATGTGACGTGACATCTATACAATATATATACGTTTGTCATGTGACAAAATTCGTTAATGAAATATTGTAAACATGCTACACCCCTTTATCTTCCGCCTTAGTTTCTCCAGACACGCCCCCAAACAAATCCTACGTAATCGTTCTTAAACGTGACCATATAAGGGCTAAAATCTGTTTTTTCACGTTCAGCGTGAGGCGACGTAACATTTATTGCATGGTTACTGTAACTTTTATTGATTGATTGATTGAGACTGAAAAAAATGCTTATCATACATAGCCTACCTGGAGAGAGAGAGAAAAAAAACTCTAAATGACCTCCTAATATATTTTGAAATAAAAATTACAATACAACTGTGGAATATATATGTATATATATATATATAGATAGATAGATAGATAGATATAGATATAGATATATATAGACAGTGTTGGGGAAAGTTACTTTTAAAAGTAATGCATTACAATATTGCGTTACTCCATAAAAAAGTAACTAATTAACTCGCGTTACTTGTAATGCGTTACCCCCAACACTGTGCATAGATATAGATATATAGATATATATTAAATAATCAAAAATGCTTTCAAAAATTTAAACTGTATCAAAGTAACTTTACAGTTAAATATTTGTATGTAAACCTTCATTGAAAAAAGCCTCAATATGTTGTCTGTAAGCCCTCAGCGATCAAAGCAAAGGTGACTTATTATTTTAAATAATTTATTAGGCTGTTAAAATGGAATTCAAATGAATTAGCCTAAGTGTCTGTCATTATAACAACATCTTTATTTCCATAAATTTAACATAACTGGACAAATGTCTGTCCAATTGCGTCTACTCCCTTCGCTTTTATGGAGTTTAAACTTGACTTTCTGAATCACTTCAAATAGATAATATAAAGTCCAATGAACTTATTACTGTGTTGTACAAAATTGGGATGCAGCCATTGAACGATTTTCAAGTGGATTTAATATTTATTTTATTTGTTTTTTTACAGTGAAAGTACATTAAAAAGTGTACATTTTGAACTGTAAACTATAAGCATGCATCATACATGTCCAAAGAATCAGGTGCATGGTGTATGTATGTATTTACTTATTTGTTTGTTGATTGATTGATTGACTGATTGATTGCAACTATATTGACAAAATCTTATTTTAATAAAAATCCTTTTTATGTCCCACAGGAAAAAGTCGAGTTTGGAGAAGTATAACGCTGGACTGAGTACATTTAGACCTGCATGTGTGATTTCTGCCACGGTGTTAACGCCACCAAATCCATGCAACTTCAATGATATAAATATCTTTTTTAGAAGATGCATCCAAAATTCAGTCTCAAAATCTGAGTAGGCCTGTGTGCTCCCTTCAGGGGCGTGACACTTGTTATGCACTACCATTCATAATCAGGAGTGTATGCAGCATTGCTTTATACTGTATGGCCACAAGAGAGAGTACTTGTGCTGTAAGCGTGTGTAATACATTAGTTTTAAAAGACGGAATTGATTTGGCATTCAAAATGATGACATATGAAAAAATAAATATCCCTATAAATAATTTTTTGTATAATGCAATTTATTTTGTGACAAAGGCAAGTGAAAGGCTTGTAGTTTCATATATTCTGCAGAAGACGCCATGCAGCAGCTGTGTTAAACCCATGCTACAATCCCAGGGTCAGCCAAACGTGTGTTCTTCCAAACACTGTTACAAAGACGAAAATACACAGGCATATTCATGACAACAACAGTCTCATAAACAGGCAGCTGGTCTGAACACACACACACAAACGCACGCTTTTCCAGGAAAAGTAGGCCTATTCTCTTTTGGTTTGATTGGCATCAACATAACTGGAACTTTATGCATTACTGCTTAATCTCCACTCTAAAAAATGCTGGGTTGTTTCAACCCAACTTTGGGTCAAATTTTTCAATCACATTTTTAACCCAAAATTTGGGTTAGTCCATATTTGACCCAAAGATGGGTTGAAACAACCCGGGTGTTTAGGAGAGTTGCATTCTGTTTAAGATGAGCTGTAGTATGATTGTAAACAAATTTCTTGTATGTGTAAACCTGGCAATAAAGCTCTTTCTGATTCTGATTCTGATTCTAAACTACAAAGCATTCACTCAATCTAATGAGGTATACCTTATGTAGGCTACACATATTTTCCTGCTCTTAATTGGAATTTACCGTTTTGCTTTTGTACATTCAGTTAACATCATGATAAAAAGAGTTTTAAACGGATAAAAACAAAACATGCATCCGCAATTTGGATAGCTAAAATGACTGATCCCCATTGTTTGCATAATTATGTAAAGGCCACGCCCACTCCTCTAAAACAAAACATATTAAACAGCGAACCCATTACACGACACAGAGATACAGACTGGACAAAATGGTCAATGTTTACAATGTTCATTTTATTAAGAATGATGTAATTCGGTATTATGGGTAACACTTCAGCATTTTACAATGATTCTGAAGCATTATTTTAAAATATAATAAAATAGAAAATAGTTGCATGAATTAATGTATTGATATTTTCACAATATTACTGTTTTACTGTAGTTTTGATCAAATACAGTACATGCAGCCTCTGTGTGCATAAGAGACTTATTTCAAAACATTAAAAAATCTTAATTATTCCAAACTTGAGTGGCAGGCATGTTGTAATGTCTCACGCAGGTCTAACAGATATGCATAAATGGTGCCAGACTGCCTGCAGAAAAAAAAAAAACCCCATAGAAATAACTCTCTCTCTCTCACACACACACACACACACACATTGTTGCTGGTATGTGTTGTATGTGAGGGGGGATAACAATAACATGGCTATTGTTAGTCCAGACCACAGCTGAGATAAAGGCCTTGGAAAACAAGGTCAGAGGCTTATAAAGGTAATCTAACCATTTCTCCATGGACAAACCGGAAAAGTATAGTTTGCTTGTATAATATAAATACATACAGTGGACCCAATAAGTATCTAGGCTCCCCTCCACCTTTGCTTGCCGGACTCTGACATCAAATGAACCCGATCTCAACCTTCTTGACACGCGAGAAGAATCCGCATTGCTTCTCACATGTCAAGCAAGTGCGTGTTGAGCGTCAGTTTACCATATTAGATGTTCTCTATTTATGTGTGTTGATCAACGTTTATATGTAAATAAAAGCCTAAATTAAATCTGTTAAATCATATAAAGCAATTGTGTCTCTTCAGAAGACTACTTCTACAATGTCTTTATGGAGTTTTTGCAGCACCAGTGTTTTGGGTGAATAGACTTTCAGTGGACAGAAACAGAAATTTTGAAATGGAAAAATATCCACATTTGTGTTTCGAAGATGAACAAAAGTCTTATCGGTTTGGAACAACATGAGGGCGAGTGAGTAGATGATAAGACTCTGGTAACACTCTTTTGTCTCTCATGTGTTACAGGCTTTGGCATTTTCGCCTGAATCACATTCCTGTCTGGGATCTGTCAGTGGTGTTAGAGGTGCTCTCAAGCCCTTATTATCTGTATCTGATAAAGTTTTTTCGCTTGAAATGGCCTTGCTTTCGACTTTGTTCAAGAGATTTGGTGCCTTGCAGGCCAACAGTTCAAAAGTCTTAATGTAAAATCTGTGCAATTTTGACTCATTGGTGGCACTACAAGGTTGAGACGGACCACAAAATTGGTCAGATTGAAGCTCCAACCCTTCTCTATCTCTGTGCCAATTTTCACAACTTTTTACCAAACGGTTCGAAAGTTATTAGCATAAACATCAGTGCAAATTTGCCCCATTGTTGGCGCTAGAGGGTTTGAAAGAAAGCCCCCAAAATTGGTCAGATTGAAGCTCCAAACCTCCTCTATCACTGTGCTAATTTTCACAACTATTTACTAAACAGTTCAAAAGTTATAGCATAAATATCAGTGAAACTTTGACCCACTGGTGGCGCTAGAAGGTTTGGAAAACCAACCTCAAAAATGGTCAGATTGAAGCTCCAACCCTCTTTTATCTCTGTGCCAATTTTCACAACTATTAACCAAGCAGTTCTAAAACTAATAGCGTAAACATATTTGACCCATTGGTGGCGCTAGTGGGTTTGGAAGACCAACCTCAAAAATGGTCAGATTGAAGCTCCAACTCCTCTATCGCTGTGCTAATTTTCACAACTATTTACTAAACAGTTAAAAAGTTATAGCATAAATATCAGTGAAACTTTGACCCACTGGTGGCGCTAGAAGGTTTGGAAGACCAACCTCAAAAATGGTCAGATTGAAGCTCCAACCCTCTTTTATCTCTGTGCCAATTTTCACAACTATTAACCAAGCAGTTCTAAAACTAATAGCGTAAACATATTTGACCCATTGGTGGCGCTAGTGGGTTTGGAAGACCAACCTCAAAAATGGTCAGATTGAAGCTCCAGCCCTCCTCTATTTCTTTAAAAACTTTTTACAAAACTGATTCTAGTTCTACAAGAAGAAGAAGAAGTAGAAGAAGAACATTATAATTATGAATATAGTGTTTAAGTGGGTTTAAAACCCTTTCCAACATTAATTCCTTCTGAAGGACTCTGAGGCAGCTCTTTTGACCTGCATGACAGTACCACTTCAAATCTTATGACAAAACCAGACTTTATTGACATTTATATAAGGTTTGGCATTTATTGTTAATGATGTTCTAGTAATCGGTTGACTTGAGTTAAATCGTAGGCATTTTATGCAGGGATAACTGTTGGGGTGTACTAACTTTTTCCAGGCAGGAGATTTCTGGTTAAGCTGTAGAAAACTTTACTGGACATGTTGTTCATCACCCTAACCCTAAATATGGACATTTTCCACGAACATTTAACAGCCATGTGTGACAACATTTTGTCTTCATTTTTAACAGTGCATGTTTTAGAATGTAACGCAAACCTGTTTTTTCTTTTTTTTCTGATTTTTTTTGTTTTTCATGCATTCTTTTTTTAAACACTTGAATGTGGATAAGTTTCCTAAATAAAAAATAAAGAAATAAACACTGAAAAAAAACTATGAATTGGATTCAGAATGATAATCAAAACGTAGATAAAGTCGATCAACACCCCAAAGCTTGACAGTAATTATTACCTCTTCATTGGTCGACATTTTATTCCATAACGTTACACAGTTTTGATGCTGTTTTATGTCTGATGATGGTATAATAATGAAAACATGGATTCCCGGAGCACAAGTAGGCTATAGTTCAAATTTATTTAGACTTTTTCTAAGAATAAGCCAAGTATACTTAAATGTCATTTCTGAGAAGTACATAAAGCACATTTATGAGAAGTACATAAAAAGTAGACTGAAAGTATACTTTCCTATTTTTTAGTTTAAAAGAAGTATGCTAATAGCACACTTGAATAAACGTATTTTTCGTAAGGGATATCATTCACTAAATAAACGCCACTTGGTTAGGCTATTTGTTATGTAATAGCCAAAAACATTCATACTTTTTTTTATACTGTAAATGACACCCATATAAACTAACACCAGTGTATTTAACTCATTATGAGGTACAGAGCGCGCAGTGTAAATGCGCCGATACTCCTGTGCACTACGGCTATATTTAACGGCCCCTGTCGCCATAAAAGGTCGTGAGAGTCGCTTGGACATTCCTGCCATCGCCAATATTATTTTTGTTGTGTGGACAGCAGCTCCCGTTCACAGCGCCGCGCCAGTTTGCGTCTTTGCTTGGATTTGGATCTTGGTTGGGCTCCTGACGCGCTGCTCTGCGGTCCGGCTCTGAGCTGTTTGCAGACCTTTGGCAAGGTGAGATGATCCGCTGCATGGACGCACGAAGCTTGTCAGGTGAAATAGAAGATGTTTTGTGAATCTTGTGGATTATACAATTCATTCTAAACCCGTAGCTATAGGAAAGACTGAGGTTAGCGCTGAACAACAACAACAAAAATAGGATTGAAAATAGATTTACTTAACTTGTCACTTTGCATGGGGTGGCAATGGGAACAGGATGCTTTCTTGATACTGATTTAATATTTAAAAAGCCGTCTGCACAGCAAAGGCCCGTTTAGAATGAAGTACAGACTATTTCCGCGATATTTAAACACCAAAACAATTATGAAACAGCAAAACTGTACATGACAACATGCAAACATAACATCGACCATAGTTTTGGCCAATAGAAAATAATATAATTAATAAACTGTTTTAAATTATACCATAAATGCGTGACAACCTAACATTAAAAATATTGTCCTGAGAATAGTGTAACCTTGCAGTCACTATTTGATTAAAAAGTTCACTGCTGTCATAATACTAGTGTGGTTTTATTGTATTTGCTAGAGCTAGAGCTGCTGATATATATATATATATATATATATATATAATTATAGGCTACTTATATGCATGGTAAAGCTGATGACTAAAAATTCTTTATGGTTCAGAAATTATTTATGAAGGCTGAACTTTGTATATATATATTTTAAGTTCACTTAGATATCAAAGTCAGATTGTATTGCCGTAAAAAAAAAAATCTACAAAAACAAACAAACAGAGTTTTTTTTATTAAACAATGTTAATGGAATTCCAAAATAAAAATGCACCAAATATTTTCACAGACTAATTTGAAAAATTGACTGTGATGTTAAAGCACTGATAAATCTTGCCTGTGAAATTATTACTGACAAATCACTGGGTGTAATACGCATATTTAATGTGTTGATAGAAAGTTTTGAATCTTCTGACTAAAAGAGCTTGAGAACTGAAGACAATGTCAGGATCGATACCGTTCTACCAGAAGCACCACCGCCATTATGATCGCGGCTACCGTAGCCGAGAGACAGAGTCTGCTATCAGCCAATACCAGCAGAGCTCTAATACTTACTCTTCACATAGCAGCAAAAGCACCAAGGGGTAAGAGAGCATGGAGAGGTCCATCACATCAACAGTAAATCCTTCCCAGTCCCATAACCTGAACCCATTCCAGCAGCCAGCTCTTCCTGATGCCTTATAATACACTTATCCTTCACCCAAACACAAAAATGACCCACTACTGTTGTCCCTCTTGTTTTGTCTAATCTGTATTTCAACCAAAACCATCCTTAAAACATGCAGTTTATATGTGTTTTCTGCATGCAGTGTGCTTGTTGTTGACACTGTTGACAGATCACACTCACCTTCATGATATATGGGTTTGGTATACTGGCTTTACCTTTGGTATATTGGTGTTTTGTTTTGTTTTTTTTGTTTTTTTACAGAATATTGTCATTGGAGTTGGGGGAAAAAAATCGCAATATAGAGGACTTTTGGTTGAGTTTTAATGACTGACAGTCAGACATTTACAGTATTTACCACTTAAGTTTGGTTCCTAGAGTGCTTCTTGAATCAAAACTTGCTGTGAATCTTTTTAGGCCTTTCTGTGGTTTGGATTTGTGCCTGTATTTTGTTTGATGTACTCCCTCTGGTCACGTGACTGTTGGCTCGTTTTTGTCCCGGCAGTTGCTTACTGGGTCACTCCGAATGTCAGAGCGTAAGTTGTGTGTCTTGTAATGGGACTAATGTAACTGCAGCCTCAAGAATCTTACAACAACTTGCACAAATTGAAATCTTGCAAGGCTCAGTCATGATTTAATTAGTTTCTTCAACACTTGGTTTCATGTCGTAATATAAATAGCATTCATAACATAACTCGCCACTTCATTTGGTGTTCTTGATGTCATGGTGTATTTATAGTGTGTACAGAAGGAGATGTTGTTATGTGTGTCACATGCATTATGCATTTACATTTGCACTGTGTGTATGTGTGTGGGATTTAGAGTTAAAGAGAGAGCAGATGCTTAAAGTGTATTTGATTAGATTCTTATAGCACAATGAAAACGGTCTTAATAACATACTCGCAGAGTTCACTTTTTTATCTAGACACAGACACAAGGTGCCAACAGGCTGCCAATGCACAATTTTTATTTAAATACATGAATGTTTTCCACTATATTGTATCAAAAAAATGGTCAATTACTTCCATTCAAAGGATAAAAATAATAGTTGCAAATGAAACTGTCTCCTTTTCAGAGCTGCATAGATGCCCACTATCTTCTCTTCCTATAGTTTTGCAGTCGGATATCCATATTGTTCAGTTAGCCTAAAATTTAGCACCTCCACTTGCAAAGCAGGAACAGAATGAGACATGTAAACAATTTTTGTGAGAGAAATGCAATGTAAAAATATGGCCATCCTGGGTTTTAATATAGTTTCAGAAATTCATTTAGTCTTTTTTTGACAATTGTGCCAAATAAAATAACAAGAAAAGAGTTCATTTAGTTAGTTTAACTGTTCACTGTTCTTTTCTTTCCTCTCTATTCTAGACTGTTATCCTCCAAATCTGACAACTGGTACAATTGGAAAGTTTGTACATTAGCAAAACTTATCAAACTGCTTCTTGAGATGAATAGCTTGTTATATTTCTCATTTTTAAGTCACTTTGGATAAAAGTGCACACAGAATGAATAAATAGAAATGTAAGACAGGTTGTGTTGTGTTATTGAGCACTTGTTTTCCAAATCCATCCAATTCCAAAGTTAGGGTGACTTAACTCCTCTTTTTTTTTTGCCTAAAATGTCCAAGTTTGTCTTTGTTTTCCTTTATTGATGTGCTCTCTACAGTCATTGTACATTATATATACGCATATTTGCATTGCTTTGTCCGTTCTCTGTAGATCCCGCCTTCTCACATGCCACGATTGGTCAGTTATGTAGAATGCCTGCACGCTATTGGTCAAACTACACTCTCAGAAAAAAAGGTACAAAAGTTTTCACTGGGGCGGTACCTTTTCAAAAGGTACACTTTTGTACCTTTTAGGTACTAATATGTAATTTAGGTACTAATATGTACCTTTAAGGTACCATTATGGACTCTTTTGGTACAAAGGTGTGCCTTTTGAAAAGGTACCACCCCAGTGACAACTTTTGTACCTTTTTTTCTGAGAGTGTACTTTTCAGTCATTACCTTTGGCAAGTATGAAAACAATAGGAAAACAAAGAAAAAAACCCCGGACATTTTTGGCAATTTAGAAAAAGAGGGTGTGGATTGCATAACCAGGATACACTCTTCTAAATAAAGGTTCCTAAAGAGAAAAGTTTTCTCAGTGATGCCATAGAAGAACCATTTTTGGTTTATCCAAAGAACCTTTTAGTGAACAGTTCTAAAAAGAACCATTTTTCTTAGTGTAAAGAACATCTGAAAAAATCCAAAGAATCTTTTTTCCACCGTAAAGAACCTTTTGTGGAATGGAAAGATTCCATGGATGTTTAAGATTCTTCATGGAACCATCAATGCCAATAAAGAACTTTTATTTTTAAGAGTGTACAGACAGATCTGTTGTTTGGCTGTTATCATTTTGTGGACAAATGCTCTGAATGCTAAACACAGACCTTGTTGAAACAGTTGTTTTTAGCCTGAACAGATCCCGCTTTTATGAGCTGCTGTGCTGTACAGGATTAAAGCAGGATATGAAGTGTCACAGGATGGCAGGTTGGCTCACAGGCTTCAGTTTCTGTGCCATTAATCATGTTATCCAATGATACACATGCTCCCAATTGTCTTGCTAAATGTGGCAAACTGAAAGTTTTTCCATGCTAGGGGGATACAGTTTTTGTCCAATCCCGGTCTTAGTTTTGGATCACTTTAACGGTCCTAAGTGCCCCCCAGCCTCTCTCTCCTGAACTCTTGAATGTCTGTTTATACACACACTTGTGAGAGGCCTGGAGAAGATAGTGATATGTGAAGGATATATGAAGGGTGTATGTCATCTAAAGGCATGAGTGTAATGACGGACCAGAAGCAGAGGAATCAGGATGCAAACACACACACACACACACACACACACACACACACACACACACACACACAGCAAAGCAGGAACAGAATGAGACATGTAAACAATTTTTGTGAGAGAAATGCAATGTAAAAATATGGCCATCCTGGGTTTTAATATAGTTTCAGAAATTCATTTAGTCTTTTTTTGACAATTGTGCCAAATAAAATAACAAGAAAAGAGTTAATTTAGTTAGTTTAACTGTTCACTGTTCTTTTCTTTCCTCTCTATTCTAGACTGTTTTCCTCCAAATCTGACAACTGGTACAATTGGAAAGTTTGTACATTAGCAAAACTTATCAAACTGCTTCTTGAGATGAATAGCTTGTTATATTTCTCATTTTTAAGTCACTTTGGATAAAAGTGCACACAGAATGAATAAATAGAAATGTAAGACAGGTTGTGTTGTGTTATTGAGCACTTGTTTTCCAAATCCATCCAATTCCAAAGTTAGGGTGACTTAACTCCTCTTTTTTTTTTGCCTAAAATGTCCAAGTTTGTCTTTGTTTTCCTTTATTGATGTGCTCTCTACAGTCATTGTACATTATATATACGCATATTTGCATTGCTTTGTCCGTTCTCTGTAGATCCCGCCTTCTCACATGCCACGATTGGTCAGTTATGTAGAATGCCTGCACGCTATTGGTCAAACTACACTCTCAGAAAAAAAGGTACAAAAGTTTTCACTGGGGCGGTACCTTTTCAAAAGGTACACTTTTGTACCTTTTAGGTACTAATATGTAATTTAGGTACTAATATGTACCTTTAAGGTACCATTATGGACTCTTTTGGTACAAAGGTGTGCCTTTTGAAAAGGTACCACCCCAGTGACAACTTTTGTACCTTTTTTTCTGAGAGTGTACTTTTCAGTCATTACCTTTGGCAAGTATGAAAACAATAGGAAAACAAAGAAAAAAACCCCGGACATTTTTGGCAATTTAGAAAAAGAGGGTGTGGATTGCATAACCAGGATACACTCTTCTAAATAAAGGTTCCTAAAGAGAAAAGTTTTCTCAGTGATGCCATAGAAGAACCATTTTTGGTTTATCCAAAGAACCTTTTAGTGAACAGTTCTAAAAAGAACCATTTTTCTTAGTGTAAAGAACATCTGAAAAAATCCAAAGAATCTTTTTTCCACCGTAAAGAACCTTTTGTGGAATGGAAAGATTCCATGGATGTTTAAGATTCTTCATGGAACCATCAATGCCAATAAAGAACTTTTATTTTTAAGAGTGTACAGACAGATCTGTTGTTTGGCTGTTATCATTTTGTGGACAAATGCTCTGAATGCTAAACACAGACCTTGTTGAAACAGTTGTTTTTAGCCTGAACAGATCCCGCTTTTATGAGCTGCTGTGCTGTACAGGATTAAAGCAGGATATGAAGTGTCACAGGATGGCAGGTTGGCTCACAGGCTTCAGTTTCTGTGCCATTAATCATGTTATCCAATGATACACATGCTCCCAATTGTCTTGCTAAATGTGGCAAACTGAAAGTTTTTCCATGCTAGGGGGATACAGTTTTTGTCCAATCCCGGTCTTAGTTTTGGATCACTTTAACGGTCCTAAGTGCCCCCCAGCCTCTCTCTCCTGAACTCTTGAATGTCTGTTTATACACACACTTGTGAGAGGCCTGGAGAAGATAGTGATATGTGAAGGATATATGAAGGGTGTATGTCATCTAAAGGCATGAGTGTAATGACGGACCAGAAGCAGAGGAATCAGGATGCAAACACACACACACACACACACACACACACACACACACACACACACACACACTATATAAATCCGGACCAGAAGCAGAGGAATCAGGATGCAAACACACACACACACACACACACACACACACACACACACACACACACACACTATGTAAATCCGAGCAGTATAAACCAAAGAGTAAGTGGGATGGTAATACACACAAAGGAGCAGGGAAACAGGGCTCAGATTTACAGTCTTATGGAAAACAAGACTTGACGGACAGCTGAGGATAACGCAGTGTTTAAATATAAATGAATAAATGAACAAATGAGCTGACTGGAGCGAGTCAGTACTCAGGTGATTTGGTCCTCTGGTGGTGAGCGTCAGGTATTGCTTTGGGTGTTGCACTGGATTTTTTCGCTTATGAACACTGATTTGTGTTTGCTATTACTCAGAAAAGAATACACGCAGGTCAGAAATGAAGCTTTCAGTTTCATTTAGTGGATACCTTTACCCATTCCAACTTACAAATGACGTATACTATAACACAACAAATTCAACCTATTTAATATCATGCTTGCCATATTGAGTCAAGTTCTGCCTTAAATTTATTTTCACATTGAATATAATGCTGAATATCTATTAACTCTTGTGAGAAAGAAGTACACTCTAGGATACTTTTAAAAACAGTACTTATTACAGAAATAATATATTTTAAAAGAATATACTTAAGTATGAACTCAGTGTAATGCTTTTGGAGACTTAGTTGCATGTTAATTAAATTAAATTAATATGTATTATAGCTAAAATTTAGATTAGATGCAATTAGCTGAACTTTAGAGTGCTTTTTTTGACCCACTTAAGTAGGACTTAATAGCATCTCTCTATGCAATTTCATTATTACTTCTATTGTCTTTGAAATAATTAAAAGTGCATTGCCGAAAATACTGACAAGCATTTATGGTCAATTAAAATATATTTTAATGCCATTTCTATTGAAACTTGTATGTCATGTATTTAAATATATTTGTAGTTACACATTTGTAATGATCAAATTGTAATTTAGTACAATTAATATATATATTAACTTTAAATGTAATATTAATCATCAAGTACGTGTGCTTTATGTTAGTCAACATATCAAAATATGTATTTATTTAAAGCACAGCAAAAGATTATAAAAACATGATGTTTATTAAATGTAATGATTAAATGTACTTGAAGTAAATTTTTATTTGACATTATTACAAAGGCCCTTTAAAAAAAAAAAGTGTACTTAAGAAACAAAGTCATGAAAGTGTCTCTCTTTAAGTCACTTAAGTGGCCTTTTATTTTATTATATTATCTGCAAGTAGAGTTTTAAAAATATATACTTCTAAAATTGGACATACGCTATTTGTGTGAATTTAAAGCAATTAAGTGCACTTAAGGATTGAATATCCAGTAACTATATCCTGAAATATGCTGGTTTTTTTTTTTGTTTGTTTTTTATCTGTTTAGTAAGGAGTAGAAAAAAAGAAAATAAATTCCTCAAATGTTTTTTTAGTTTTTTTTTTTTTTTTGGAGATTGGGCCACTAAAAAGCATCCCATTGAAAGACAGTGAATGTGAAAGTTTATAGATAGATGTAAGAGTGTGTATATAGGAGGTTGTAGATCCAGTGCCTTGAACCTGATGCAAGGTTCTACTACTCCATACCTTTGAGCACTGAGGAAGCTTTTATTGGTGATTTGTTGTAATGCAGGACCACTGAGGTGATTAACCTCCTTCCCACTCACTCCCTTAACTATCTGCAATCTTAGACGTTTTTCAACCTAACATCTTTTCTTCATGACTCCACACCCCTTCTAAAACTCATAATAGCGTGTGAACTAAGTGCTGGATACTCACACGTGTGTATATGTTGCAATTTCTGCACCATTGCAGCATCAGAGCTGCCACATACACAGCTCTAGATGAGGGTGGGCTGAGCCCTCTGCCCAAGAGAGCCAAACCAACCTATCTGGCCATGGACAAGGAGAACCAGATCATCGGTTATGTGGTGCCCATCTTCAGGGGCAGGTAAAGAAACAATCTGGGTTTTGTTAGTGTTGGAACAAACACATGAAGCTGTTCCATACGTCATGTTTTCTATTGTTAGCATGTGTTTGGTATTAGCAAGCACTTCAATAATATCCTATTTATAGCCCTATACACTTACAATGAAAAAAAAAAGTATCCACATACTGTATCATATTACAGTCAGATCCCATTGAAGAAACGGTTTAGCATTGTTCTTTAACTGTTGTGAAAAGAAGTACACTTTAGCATACTTTTAAAAAGTACTGAAATAATATTCTGTAAAAGAACATACTTAAGTGCAAACTGAATGTAATGTTTTCAGACACTTAACTGCATGTTAGTAGCTGCAATTAAATGAAAATTTATTATATTTTAAATTTATATTAAATGAAATTAGTTGAACTTTACAGTGTCTTTTGACCCACTTAAGTACATGTAATTTAATAATTACTTCTATTGTATTTAAAATATGGTTAAAGTGCTGCCGAATGCACTGACAAGCATTTATGGAAACTAAAATATACTTTAATGTCATTTCTATTGAAACCTGTATGTCATGTATTTAAATATATTTGTAATTACACATCTGTAATGATGAAGTTGCAATTTAGTACAATATATTAACTTTAGATGTAATATCGAATAACAGACTACTGTTAAAATTATATGTTCTTTAATATATCTGTCAACACTTCAAATAAGTGCACTTATTTAAAACATGATAAAAGATGATTAAAACATTGATTTAACAATAATTTGACATTATTACAAAGTGCACTTTTTAAAAGTGTACTTAAGTGTGTCTAGAAATATAAATTCTGACGTGCTTTAGTATGTTAGTCAACACATCAAAATAAGTGTACTGTTAAGAACAACAAAAGATTACTAAAACATGATGTAAAATGCACATTAAGATCAAACTTAATTTTGATGCCATTACTTTATTAAAAGTGTACTTAAGTGTGTTAAGAAACAGTCATGAAAGTGTCTCTCTTTAAGTCACTTAAGAGGCCTTTTATTCCATTAACATGATATTATCTGCAACTACTAAAGTATATATATATTTTTTTAAATATACTTTTAAGATTTTAAGTACACTACAAGTGCACATTCAATACAATTAAGTGTACTTCTGTTTTTACAAGGGATAGCCTTTGACGGAACCTATAATTTAACATTGAGAAGAAACATTCAGCCCTCTCAGGAATATAGCCAGAATGGCTCTTGGTAAGAAAATTTGCTGCAATTAACCTTTATATTAAAGAGATTGTTCACCTAAAAAAAAAGTGAAAATTCTGTCATCATTTACTCACCCTCATGTTGTTCCAAACCTGTATGACTTTCATTCTTCTGTTGAATGCAAAAGAAGATATTTTGAAGAATGCTGGTAACCAAATATTTGATGGTAGTCATTTCATGCATCGTCAAATGCACTCGTTCCTGTTGGTGTCGTCAATCTGGCAACCTGTGTGTGCGTCAAGTCTGAGGAGGAGGGGCCGGGTGGAAAAAACCCGCTCCAATACTTTGAATTTGAGTTTCATAAGAGCCAGTATTTTTTTATTTTTTTTCCCAGCAACTGTTTGGTTACCAAAATTCTTCAAAATATCTTCTTTTGTGTTTGAGGGTGAGTAAATGATGACAGAATTGTCATTTTTGAGTTAACTGTCCCTTTAAGGGTGGATGTGAGGTTGCTATAGTAAGGTCTTGGAAGTTTTCTCAAAGAACACAGATGTGATTCAATTTTTTGTTTGTAACTCTTGTGTATATGTATTGTATGTGACGTAATATGTTGTATTATGCTGCACTGCTTTGTTTAAGTCAAGTGGTGTGTGTGAATGTGATGCTACATAATTCCCCCCTCAGTCATGAGTTTGAAAGCGGCCTATCAGACACTGAGGAAGCGCGCGCAAAAGAGAGCGCCGGGTATCTGGCTCGCCGTGACCTCTTCGCTAGAGGCATGGAGTCGGAGCGCATCGAACACAAGTCCCGCAGAACCGTCGTGAGGGAGTCTGCAGAGCGCATCTCGCTTAGCAAGCGGGTCAGTGGAGATCCTAGTCCTGTTCCTAAACACATAACTCACTACTGCTGTTGTGGTTAGAGATTAATTATACATTTCTCTTCAACACTTCTCACTTAAATTTACATTTTAACAACTACAAACTGTTGGACTGAGCTACAACACGGCTCTGACAGCTCTCTTGCTTTATTACCCTTGTGAAAAGAACCACATACATTAAAAGAATACTTAGTATGGAAATAATATACTTTAAAAGATTATACTTAGGTGCAAACTGATTGAAATACTTTACTACCATTAACTGCATTTTATTTGCAATTAAATGCAATTTTTATAGTTGAAATGCAAATTAAATGGAAACAGCTGAATTTTAGAGTACGTTTTTGACCCACATACATAGGACTTAAGTACATCTTTATATGAACAAGCATTTATGGTAAATAAATTATACTTTAATGTATTTTCTATTGAAACTTGTATGTCATGTATTTAAATATATTTGTAATTACACATTTGTAAGTTGCAATGTAGTGCATACAAATATTAACTTTAAATGTAATATTGAATAACACTACAGTTAAAATTATAATCAAGCACTTTACATGTGCTTTAGTATTTTAGTCAACACATCAAAATAAGTGTACCAACTTTAAAGCAAGACAAAAGATTAAAACTGATTTAAAGTAAAGCTTTCAATTTGACATTATTACAAAGTGCACTTTTTAAAAGTGTACTTAAGTGTGTTTAGAAACAGTCATAAAAGTGTCCCTCTTTAAGTCACTTAAGTGGCATTTTATTTCATCAATATTATATTATCTGTAAATACATTTTTAAAAATATATATAGTTTTAAGATTTGAAGTATACTTCAAGTGCACATTCAGTACAATTAAGTGCCCTCTTTCACAAGTGTAGAAAAGCATCACTATTTGAACAATCTCCTAACCCTGTGTACTAAACTTAAGCACATAACTCAGTGGACTTCAATGGTAACTCAGATTGTACATCTGATGGGCAAAACAGTCATAATCTGACGAAACAGTCAAAAAACATCCCATACAGACATAAATTGACACTCATTCTATTCAGAAAATGAAGATAATTTTTAGTAGTGCTGCAACAATTGATGATTTAACATTTTATAACTACAAACTCATACATTTGCTAACTGATTTTGCCCATGTTACTTAACACGAAGGTAAAATTACACATTCAGTGAATAGGTGGGAATTTTATTGTTTGAACTAATTTATTGTTCGAAGATGAGATTTTTATTGTTTGAACTGATTTATTGTTCGAAGATGAGAATTTTATTGTTTTGAACTAATTGTGCAACAGGAGATGCATTTGGGTTTGCTTTGATTGCAGGGTTTGAAGAACTCTATTAAACTCAAGCATACTGTATGTTCCCTATTTTTAGATAGAAAAAGAGCAAGAAAGTATCACGACACAAACTTTATTTAGTTCTGATCCTGGTGCCAACCAATCGTGCCACCGTGGTGCTGGATTTCAAGGGTTGTAATGTTTTATGTGGTTGTGTGGTGTGTGTTAATCTGTGGTGTGTGTTAAAGTGACTATGAAACTACTGTTGTCGACAAGTGATGTGCTGATCGCTGAGGGAATCCTCAAGGAGGTTATATTTACACTGACATGACTGGACAAATAAAACCAATGACTTGTAAGAAGGCACTTGATCCTGATTAATGTTGTGTTGAACAGATTGAGTCTTAAAGGTGCTGTATGTAGGATTGACACCGAGTGGTTGAACTAGGTATTGCAGTCCAAATTCAAAATATTGGAGAGGGTTTTTTTAATAAATATTGGAGACGGCCCCTCCTCCTCAGACTTGACGCACACGCAGGTTGCCAGATTGAGACACCACCAGGAACGAGCGCATTTGACGATGCATGAAATGAAATACGCGGTGTTTTCCTCCAACTGGCAACCCGGGGTGCCGAAATACAATTGCATAAACTGGCAGTGGGCGGGTTTCACAAACCAAAACAGAGACTGACATTCCGGCCCGGAACGCACATTTTCAAAGGAGAATAACTGACTGTAGCATTGTTTTTCAGATAAACAAGTATGTTAACTTAGCATGTTTCTTAAATATCTGCAAACATATTATAGTATTTGTATGCATTAGAAGAGTCAAAAACTTACGTGCAGCTCCTTTAATGAACACATTATGAATGCTCAACACATTTTGTACAGCTATTTTGTGAATCTGTTATAATGGGAGAAGTCACATTCATGTTTACCATGCATTACTGTAATTCCTCTGGGTGGATTTTCTCTTTGTAAATCATCTTTTGGCAAATCACCTTAACATCCCTTGTCAAAAAGAAGTTCACTTAAATGTGCACTTGTAGTCTTTAAAATATATATAAAAAATTTTAATTGCAGATAATATTAATGAAATAAAGGTCACTTAAGTGACCTTCATAACTGTTTCATAAGAGACATTTTCATAACTGTTTCTTACCACACTTAAGTTCACCTTTAAAAAGTGCACACTGTAAAATTAAACAATTTACTTTAAAATACATTTTAAATAATTATGCTTTAAAAATCTTTTGTCATGTTTTAAAGTACACTTATTTTGATGTGTTGACCAACATACTAAAGCACATGGAAAGTATTTGATTATAATTTTAATTTGTTAAAATTTTAAATTGTTCAAATTATATTTTAAAATATAAAAATATATCTTAAATGTACTATATGGCAACTGAATCATTACAAATGTATAATTACAATAGTTCCAATAGAAATGACATTATTGAATTGATTGAAAATGATTGAAATGACATCAGTCCTTGACAGTACATTCAGCAGTACTTTAACCATACTTGAAAGCAATAAAAGAAATTAGAAATATATAAAAGAAATTTTTATATAATTACATATAAAAATGTACTTAAGTCCTACTTAAGTGGGTCATGAAAAGCACTCTTTAGTTCAGCTAACTGCAGTTAATATAAATTTAACCTATAATACATTTTCATTTAATTGCAATTAACATGCTTTTAAGTGTCTAAAAACATTACACTCACTTCACACTTAAGTATATTCTTTTAAAGTATAGAATTTCCGTAATAAATGCTCTTTTTAGTGTGCACTTCTTTTTCACAAGGGATAATTATGACAGAAGCAGAAATATTTAATTTGCACAAACAAGGTTAGTAATAATTCTATCTAATCTCACGTAACATGTACAATGATTGATTCTTGTGGTTATATTTTCAGAAGAGTGTATTTTAATGTTTATTCCATTGCAGTGCCTCGCATTTTAGATTTCCGTTGTAAACAAATGACTGTATACAGTTTTTTGTTGTTGTTTTTACAAATCAATGGATTGGTCGAAATATTCTCAGCTTAACTTGAATGCAGAACATTCCTTTGGGAAGTTTGCATCTTGACATAGTAATGCGTTTGGTCATAAATGCATTACATTTTTTAAAGCATGCTCGTAATGCATTTATGACCAAAAAACATTGCCACTTTCTAAACACTATATGAATGGCTGCATGTCCTCAGATCCATGAGAACGAAGAGTACCATAAGCGTCTGAACGAGGACAGCCTGATGCACACGCCCGAGTTTGTGATCAAGCCACGATCCCACACTGTTTGGGAGAAACAGTGTGTGCGGCTGCACTGTACCATCTCAGGATGGCCTGAACCACGCGTCGTGTGGTGAGTTCACACGCACAAACACACATGCTTACAGATGTATGATGGTTGCATTACATCAAGATTATAATGTGATAAGCAGTGTTATTTTAGTATGACTGAGACACTATTATATTTATTATTATATTTTTTCTGAATATTTTCTGTTTTATTTTTACATAATGTGTTTTTGTCATTTTCATACATTGGTTTTGTGATTTTTATTGTCCATGTAGTTTTTATACAATTTTTTTTAGTACATAAAATTAAACTGAATTAAAAAGTTGAAATAAAAAAATTTAGTTTTATATATTTTATTCAAGTTAAAGTTTATTTTATTTCAAGTAATGACATTTTTTTAGTTTTAGTTAACTATAATAACGTGGGACAAACCCCCTGTCTTCTCCTTTTGTACTTCATTTACTGCTGAATGAAATCAAAACTGACTGATTCAGGGGGCGTTTTCAACTAAAAACAGAAAACTTTTTGTGTTTTTTGGCCGTTCATTTACATGACATTTCAGGGGCCTGAAGACCTTTGAAAACGGGTTTCAAAGTCTACGTTTTTGAAAATAAAACCATTATCCCCTCCATGTAAACTACAAAAAAACGCAAATTTGTGAAACAGTGACATCAAGCGCATACATATTACGTGTTCTTTACGAAGTAACATCGCCAACTACTGGCCTAGCATGCATAATGCAGCATTTCTAGTCGTTTTTACGTGCCATTTCTTTGCAATATTTGTGAAATGCACTAGCAATTTCTGAGTGAGCAATATTTTTTTTCAGTGCATTTGGATTTGGATTGAGATGCTCTGGAGGATGAACTTGGCCTTCAGCCTCTACTTTTCAGTCAAAAAGCTCTGATGCACTACATTATCCCATAGTATTTCAATCCGTTCTTCTCTCTTAGGTACAAGAACAATGTTAGCATTGATCCAATGGCTAAGCCAGGGAAGTACAAAGTGGAGAGCAGCTACAGCGTCCACGCCCTGGAGATTAACAAGTGAGAGCACATGGATTTCTTCCTCTTGAAGCAATTACAGTGATATGCAGTGGTCATGTGTGCAACATGTCTGTCTGTAATTCCAGGTGTGACTTCGATGACACTGCACAGTATCGTGTGTCAGCCATGAACAGCAAGGGCGAGACCTCTGCTTTTGCTTCTGTTGTCGTCAAAAGTAGGTTTGAAATGAATCATCCTAAAATCTTCCTAATGAGAACATTAACAGCCATAGCAGCAACACTACCGGTCAAAACGTCTGGAATACATGTTTTTGAAAGAAGTTTCTTCTGCTCAACAAGGCTGCATTTATTTGCCCCAAAATACAGTAAAAACAGTAATATTGTGAAATATTATTACAATTTAAAAATAAATGATTTCTATGTGAATATATTGTAAAATGTAATTTATTCCTGTGATGCGCAGCTGAATTTTCAGCATCATTACTCCAGTCTTCAGTGTCACATGATCTTCAGAAATGTTGAAAACATCTGTGCTGCTTCATATTTTTGTGGAAACCATGAAAAGTAACGTTATTTTTAAAACAAAGAAATTAATACTTTAATTCAGTAAAAATGCATTAAATTGATTAAAAGTGACAGTAAAGACATATATAATGTAAAAAATTAGTTTTCAACATTAATATGAATAAGAACCACTATATCAAATAATTTGAAATATTATTAAAGTGCAAATATTAATTAATACTAACTGAGCAGCAAATCAGCATATTAGAATGATTTCTGAAGATCATTTCACAATATTACTGTTTTTACTGCAATTTTGATTAAATAAATGCAGTGAGTATAAGAGACTTATTTCAAAAACATTAAAAAATAATCGTAATTATTCCAAACTTTTGACCGACAGAGAACATCTAGTGATTGTCAGACTCTGTTCCATGTTTTGTGTGTGTCCTGCTCCCCATGTGCCTTCCCATGCCCTTATTTGGTTAGTTTCCTGTTCCTGTCCTGATTAGTTTAGTTCATTTGTCCCAGGTGTTTCCCTTGATGTTTCATTGCTCCCAGGTGTGTCTCGTCATCCCCTCCTCCTGTGTGTGTATAAAAAGTGTTCCCAGTCCCAAGTTCTCTGTCTGCTGTTGAACGTCTTCCTGTGTTCGTTTCCCTTGGTTCCTTGGTGGTAAAGTCCTGTTAAATGTATTCTCCAGCGTCTCCTCGTTCCTCGTGTGTGTGTGCAACGTGACAGTGATCACCTAAACTTTCACAAAAAAGTCCTGAATTGTAGTCTATTAAAAAGTATCAATACAGCATCTAATTAATACGCAGGATTTCAAGACTTCCTGTTGTCTTGAATAGATGTCCTATTAATCTATTTTAGTAATTGTAAGGTTTATTTATTTCTTGGCATCTACATTCTTGTGGTTTTGTATTCATCGCCATTACTTTGACCTGTTAAATATGTGATATATATGAAAAAGTCATGTGACTGAAATGTACCAATAGTAATTTGAATATTGCTGACAATTTCATCACAAGGAATAGTTCAAGCAATTGGTCAAAAAAATGGGTTGTTATGGTTTCAAAAGGATCATAAAAAGAACATTTTTCCAATTATTTGATAAAACAGAAAAACAGAAGGTCTTATCATTATGTGTGATACTTCATTTAGGATTCAAAGGAGAAGTTGATGAGTCTCTGCCATCTCCCAGACTTCGTAAGTATTTCAGAATAAAGCCTGATACTCCTCTTTCACAGTTTCTGTAAATGTGCTTTGCTGAAGTGTGTGCAGCTGTGAGCATGAGGCTAAAGTTTTTCATGTAAGCTGGCTAATGGCTATTTTGTTTCCGATTCGCTGGTGCAGAAAGCAGAAAGTTCGGCTTCGAAGGTAACCTTTGTGAAGGTTTTTCTATAAAGTTCTTTTAATGTTTCAGTCTCGTCTGGTTTCGCTGATCATCTTATATATGCATGATCGTCTCTTCTCATTGTTTTACTCCTCTATCTTTGTTTATTTGATGAAAATATTGTGTATAGATAACATTCAGGGTGGCTTTGACAAGTTACACACAATCTGCTGGATTAGTATCTGGTTTTAAATATTGAATTGCTATTAGTCAAATATTTTTATCCAAATAAAAATTTGTTTCAATCATTCAACATTTAAGCTTACAATTAGGCCACAATTACATTACTTGATAGACTCCGTTTGGACAACAAAAAAGAACTATCAAAGAAATATTAAATGCAACTTTCTATTAATTATCACAGAAAATAATTCCATCACTTCTCATAACAGAAAGCAAACAAAAGCATGTTCACTGTAATGCACTTGCAATGTAAATCTCAACGCAATTGTACCCTTAGACTTCATTAGTGTAAACAGGTTTCTGTTTGTTATTCCTTCAATGCATATTGGCAACGCAGAAATTAAAAAAAAATGTTTTAATAAAATGAAAGGTATTATGGAAGCCCATTTCCACCACAGGATAAGAAAACAAAAAAAATAATTGTGACATTGAGAAAAGAGTTCCAACATATAAATTCAGAATACATTTTTTCTTGCAGTTCCGACTTCTTTCTATGAATTCTATTTTTACGTCTCGCAGTTCTGACTTTTTTCTCTAAATCATGATTTTAAATCTCGCAATTCTGAATTTTTAACTCAGAATTCTAATTTTTACATCTTGCAATTTTACATTTTGCTCCGAATTCAAATTTTTACGCCTTACAATTCACTTTTTTCCTTGCAATTCTGAGAGTCAAAATAGCAAGATATAAACTCATAATTCTGACATTTTTTCTCACGATTCTGACTTTTTTCTCTGAATCATGATTTCAAATCTTGCAATTCTGACTTTTTTTTTTTTTCCTCTGAATTCCGATTTTACGTCTCACAATTCGGATTTTTTTTTCTCTAAATTACGATTTTACGAGCTTCCATGCTGAGGACGTAAGATTTCTTGCATAAAAATTGTTGTTTATTCTTTCCATTTTGTGTGTGTGTGTGTGTGTGTGTGTGTGTGTGTGTGTGTGTG
>NW_015555831.1:649086-653586 GCF_001515605.1 Sinocyclocheilus anshuiensis
TGTGTTCATCTTCATGACGTGCCACTCTTTTCTGTTCTTTGTGTGTCTCAGCATCATTAATGCAAATGTCTTCATACTCACTAACATTCACCGCACTTTTGTTGTCTCATTGTGTATTTTATGAATATGTTGTCCACCTAAATGATGCCTGCTGTCAGTCTCCTTTCAATTCTTGATGATATTCCTGTGAAAAGTTTCCAAACCCTTTCCAGAGGATTAGTTCATTGTACACGTTGAACAATGTGAATTGTATGTGTTTTGTTATAAATATGTGTTTATGTGTGCATCATTTTCCACAAGGTGAATCCTGGAGTCATAGCCATCGATATTGCATTTTCATAAAATAAAACGGAGTTTAATATGTGTGTGTACTGCAGCACCTTGTCTGGAGTACGGAGTGAAATTCGAGACGCACATTGTGGAGAAGTTTGGTGTGTCTTTTGGACTTGAGGGTGAGACGCTGAGTTTTGGCTGCTCTGTTATCATCTACCCGTCACTGCAGCGCTTCCAGCCTGAGATAGAGTGGTACAGAGATGGTAAGACTGTGATTTCTGATAGCGTCTCTCGCAAAATTGAGCACTCATCAAATTACTGATATTTGTGCCATTATTTAACGGCCAAAAAAAAGCATGTCTTAAAGCCGACACTAATTTGCGCAGCTCTTGGTAGATTGCGCTGGTCATTATGGAAATGATTTGGTTGCGTCTGTGTTCTTTATTCTGTGCGTATATATGAAAGGTATTATGGAAGCCCATTTCCACCACAGGATAAGAAAACAAAAAAAATAATTGTGACATTGAGAAAAGAGTTCCAACATATAAATTCAGAATACATTTTTTCTTGCAGTTCCGACTTCTTTCTATGAATTCTATTTTTACGTCTCGCAGTTCTGACTTTTTTCTCTAAATCATGATTTTAAATCTCGCAATTCTGAATTTTTAACTCAGAATTCTAATTTTTACATCTTGCAATTTTACATTTTGCTCCGAATTCAAATTTTTACGCCTTACAATTCACTTTTTTCCTTGCAATTCTGAGAGTCAAAATAGCAAGATATAAACTCATAATTCTGACATTTTTTCTCACGATTCTGACTTTTTTCTCTGAATCATGATTTCAAATCTTGCAATTCTGACTTTTTTTTTTTTTCCTCTGAATTCCGATTTTACGTCTCACAATTCGGATTTTTTTTTCTCTAAATTACGATTTTACGAGCTTCCATGCTGAGGACGTAAGATTTCTTGCATAAAAATTGTTGTTTATTCTTTCCATTTTGTGTGTGTGTGTGTGTGTGTGCAGCACCTTGTCTGGAGTACGGAGTGAAATTCGAGACGCACATTGTGGAGAAGTTTGGTGTGTCTTTTGGACTTGAGGGTGAGACGCTGAGTTTTGGCTGCTCTGTTATCATCTACCCGTCACTGCAGCGCTTCCAGCCTGAGATAGAGTGGTACAGAGATGGTAAGAGCAACAATAATAGTAATCTCTTGCAAAATTGATATCATCAGATAATACAGCTAAAATTGGCCAATCTTGAAATCAATTTATCATGCATATTTAATCTTTACTTCTTGCAAAGGGGTGTATACACTACCAGTCAAAGGTTTGGAATAATTACGATTTTTTAATGTTTTCGAAAGAAGGCTCTAATGCTCACCAAATCTACATTTATTTGATAAAGAACATAGTAAAAGTGTAAAAATCCTCACTTGCAAATATATAAAAAATAAATGTATTCACATACAACGTTTCGGTCCAACGTCCAATGACAAAGAGCAAAAACGGTAATATTGAGAAATATTATTGCAATGTAAAATAACGTTTCTATTTGAATATATTTTGAAATGTAATTTATTCCTGTGATGCACAGCTGAATTTTCAGCATCATTACTACAGTCTTCAGTGTCACATGATCTTCAGAAATCATTCTGATATGCTGATTTGCTGCTCAATTACTATTGGTACTCATTATTTATAATGGTTCTGATTATCATCGATGTTGAAAACAGTTTTTGCTGCTTACAACGTATGTGGAAATCATTATACTTCAGGATTCTTTGACGAGTAGAAAGCTAAAAAAACAGCATTTATTTGAAATAGAATCTTTTGTAACATTATAAATGTCTTTACTGTCACTTTTGAGCAATTTAATGCATCTTTGATGAATAAAAGTATATATTTTTTTTATTTTACTTGAATGGTAGTTTATCACGGTTTCCACAACAATGTAAGTGTTTTCAACACTGATAATAATCAGAAATGTTTCTTGAGCAGCAAGTCAGCGTATTAAAATGATTTCTGAAGATCATGTGACACTGAAGACTGGAGTAATGATGCTGAAAATACAGCTTTGATCACAGCAATAAATTACATTTTAACAGATATTCACATAGAAAACAGCTATTTTAACTTGTAATAATATTTCTCAATATTACTGTATTTTGGTTTAAATAAATGCAGTCTTGGTGAGCATAAAATATTTCTTTCAAAAACATAAAAAAAACCTTTTGACTGTATATTTTCTTTTATATACTAAAATGCATTTTCTTCCTAGTGACACATACGGTAATGCATGGATGTGTTTGTGTGTGTTTTAGATAAACTGCTGGTGCCATCAAAATGGGTTCAGATGCACTGGAGCGGCGACAGAGCGACACTCACTCTCTCACACCTCAACAAGGAGGACGAAGGACTCTACACACTTCGCGTCATCACCAAATCTGGCTTTGAGACACATTCAGCGTATGTCTTTGTCAGAGGTGAGGACCAATATACCCCAGCGACTTAAGACTGCTTTTGTGCTCCAGAGTCACATATCACTGGAAAATCCAGCTGAAACCAGCTTAATGTAGTTTATATAACATCAGCTGGTTTTCATTGGAATCTAGATGAGGATGGATATTGAAAATAGCTTAACTAGAATATGGACATTTTTACTGTACCTTTTTGCAAAAAGTGACGTTCTTCCTTGATAATTTTGTTTTGTCTTGTTTTCCAGTGTAAATGTCTAAAGATTCATAAATCAAGATACAAAAGCAAAATGACTTAAGAAGTCTTATTTTCTGAGATATTGATCAAAATAAAGTGAGTTTATGTTTAAAAAAGAACATCTGCCAGTGGGCAATCAACTTAATTTAAAGGGAAAATAAGTTTTCCTATCCCATTGGAAGATATTTGTTTTTGTTTTAAGCATAAACTCACTTAATCAGTTTCTCAGAAAGCAAGACTTCTTATCTTCATTTTGCATCTAAAGTAAATGTATCGTCATTGTTTAGACATAAATTGTTTTTGCAATGCATGCAACAATTATTCCAATAAATTTAATAATTTCTGCTGCAATTGAAGACCTTTAGGCATTAATTTGTGGAAGGGAGAATTAACACTTTTTAACAACCTTTTAAAACCCACAGAAACCCTATAGAACATCAGACTGTATAAAATAAAGTGAGTTTGTTTAAAAAAGAACATCTGCCAGTGGGCAATCAACTTAATTTAAAGGGAAAAGAAGTTTTCCTATCCCATTGGAAGATATTTGTTTTTGTTTTAAGCATAAACTCACTTAATCAGTTTCTCAGAAAGCAAGACTTCTTATCTTCATTTTGCATCTAAAGTAAATGTATCGTCATTGTTTAGACATAAATTGTTTTTGCAATGCATGCAACAATTATTCCAATAAATTTAATAATTTCTGCTGCAATTGAAGACCTTTAGGCATTAATTTGTGGAAGGGAGAATTAACACTTTTTAACAACCTTTTAAAACCCACAGAAACCCTATAGAACATCAGACTGTATATCTCGGTGCATTAAAGGGTTAGTTCACCCAAAAATGAAAATTCTGTCATTAATTACTCACCCTCATGTCGTTCTAAACCCGTAAGACCTTCGTTCATCTTCGGAACACAAATTAAGATATTTTTGATGGAATCAAATTTACGGTAAAATTACGGTTGAACCCCTGATGTCACATGGATTATTTTAACGATCTCCTTGCTACATTTCTGGACCTTGATCGTGGTAATTACATTGCTGTCTATGGGAGGGTCAGAGAGCTCTCAGAATTCATCAAAAATATCTTAATTTGTGTTCTGAAGATGAACGAAGGTCTTACGGGTTTGGAACAACATGAGGGTGGGTATTTTTGGGTGAACTATCCCTTTAAATTGTATTTCCCTCCCTTTTCTCGCTGCAGGTGTGAAGTTGGCATGACACACTGGGCGCAATGCAATGACACTCCAGTGAAGTTTGCACGCTTCCCTGTAACTGGTCTCGTGGAAGGACGAAGCTATGTGTTTCGAGTGCGTGCGGTGAACAAGGCAGGCATGAGCCATCCATCCCGTGTGTCTGAACCAGTAGACGCTATGGACCCCGCAGACCGCACAAGAAAAGGTACAACCAGATCAAAATTCACACAAAAACAAAATTAAAACAAAGCAAGCAGTACAATTGTAATTAATTAGTCCACTGAAGGCGAGCGTAGTGAAGAACCCAAGTGCAGTTTATT
>NW_015555831.1:653676-665434 GCF_001515605.1 Sinocyclocheilus anshuiensis
ACACAGACTTGACTTGACTTGACTTGACGAGGCACGAACAGACTTGACTAGGCATAACAGACTAGACGCACCGACAGCGGGTTACAACATCAATACACGACGAAGACTATGGAAAATGATGGCTACTTATATCAGACAATGAGGGTCACATGACGAACAAACCAATGGGAAACAAGACACATGACTAAGACAACCAATCAGAACATGACACATACACAAGGCAGAGATACATGAGGGCAAGGGAAGCATGACACAAACAGGGACCATGACTAAACTCCAAAATAAAAGACATGAAAACATGAAAAAGAAACACAACCCAAAACACCACATTACAACAATATACTTTCTCTCTGTAGGTACCTCTGCTCCTTGGACTGGACAAATCATTGTGACTGAGGAGGAGCCTGTGGGTGAGAAATTTCAAATTAAAATTATCGCTTTCTGTCATTAAAAACATTTAAATATAGGGAATCCTATAGAAGTCACCATAGTTCGGCTAAACGTGATTCTTTAAGTCATAATCGAGAGAAAGTTAACAATTATGACTTATTATTCTCATTTTATTGAGAATCTCTCATATTGACTTCCTGTATCGTAATAATAAGACACTTTCCATAGATTACGGCTTAGTATCTCATAATAATGAGAAACTGTCTCATAAGGAATTAATATATCTTAATAATGAGAAACCTTCTCATAATAAGGACTTAGTATCTCATTATAGAGAAAATATCTCATAATAATGACTTTATGTATCATAATAATGAGACAATTTCCCGTAATTATGACTGTCTCATAATAATGATAAACCTTCTTGTATTAGTTAATGTTTTAATATTTAGAAAAAATGTCTTTATGACTTAACATTTATATTTAATGAGAACTATAAGTTCATGTTATGATATTCAGAAAATAAATCTCATTATTATGATTTAACATTGCATTATAATGAAAAACCTCATCATATTATGACTTAACATCTCATTATAAGACTTCTTGTAATAATAGGAAAATATTTCAACTCCACTCAATATTTTGTATCCAATTATGTATAAGTAGCCCTTACTTTATATGTGGATACTCCATTCACTCCTCATTTACCATTTTTAACCAACATACAGTAATTGCATGCAGGTGAATATTGTTTGAATATAATATAAATTCTATAATAGCGTAATAGAGTAATAGACTATTTTGTCACCTGCCTGCAGATATCCCATCAGCCCCAGGCCGTGTGGTTCCCACCCGCAATACAGACACATCTGTGGTGGTTTCATGGGAAGCTTCACGTGATGTTAAAGAGCTGGTGGGCTACTACATTGAGAGCAGCATTGCAGGGAGCAACACTTGGGAGCCATGCAACAACAAACCAGTTAAAGGCACAAGGTAGAACGATACATACAGTGTAATTATAATTAATCAAATCAAGCAAGAGTGCTGGTGTACTTAATATCTCAGCTGTAACGTGGCCTTAGGCACAAGGCAGAGTGATCACAGACTAATCCAAATCCAAAAGTGATATTGCTTTTACACAACATTTCTATAAACAATATTCTATATTCTATAATTATTATAAAGTAACTTATGTTTCAGGCATAAATTGGCCAAGTGGTTTGTAGATTATTTCTCGTCCAATGAAAATAGTTCCAAAAGTTCCTGGTCAGCAGCGATTTTCACCTGAGATAAACATTTTAATGCTTCTGAGCATTCTGAGGCGTGCTATTATTTTTCAGGAAACACACGGCTAAAGTAGTTCCAGGCAGGTCTTGACCGCATTACAGTTCCATATCACTTCGCCAAATGATTTTTAAGTTGTTTCGAATCTCCTTAGAGCAAAAGATCCAAAACCCACAAATACACTGACCAAGCCACTAAATATAAGAAACAACAGGATAAAAATGACAAAGTATTTAAATTAAGTTTTATTACCGACGGAAAGCACGCTTTCTTTCTCCCGCTCTCCCCCGTACAAACGCACACAAACAGTAAAGACATGCTTCACGTCGTGGCCGCATACCACCTCGAGTGCATTCATTTTCGAATAATTCAACAGCCCGTCATCAATTATTCCGTATTAAATTAATGCTATGCAAATATTTTTATAGAGATGTGTCCTAATCTCATCTCGAAGTTGCCCAGCCCTGGTCTAAACAGACAAATCGCAAAAATCGGACTGAATTTTTGTGACAAACGTTTATGTTGGAATAAACATGCCTTTAGGGATTTAAAGGTTTATTAAATGAACAAGAGTAAGCAACAGTATGTTTGTCTTAGCAAGCTTCACTAATAAATGCTAGAACTGTTTGTGTGAGACTTTCATTTTATGTTGTAATATATTAATTTCTGTCTATATGTGTTCATGCAGATTTATCTGTCATGGCTTAACCACAGGCGAGAGTTATGTTTTCCGGGTAAGAGCCGTCAATGCTGCGGGAATCAGTGAATTCTCACAAGAATCAGAAGCCATTACAGTTAAAGCTGCTATTGGTAAGTCATTTATAGTCACTCCTATTGATATCATTAAGATGTTTAGAATGTGATTTCACTTTTCCAGCTTTCACTTTTTAATTCTGACCACTGTACTTGACTTACACATTCCACACGTCCAATATGACACGTTAGTGCCAAGGCCACAACCACGAAACTCTAGCTCCGCTCCCTGCATTCCTCCCAGGGATCAGGACTTGTAGACCTCCTCTAGTTTGGGTCACAACTGATCCAACATAGTGGTGACTACAAAACCAGCTCACCCGCTCTCCCACGTACACTCCTTCCAACTCCCTCAACCTTTTGCATGTCTTTCACACTTTCTATGTCATGCCCTTTAAAATCCATGAGACTGTCTGTTGAGCGTCATGCTCACTTCTCCTTTATGAAACACGCTTTTAAAGTGCACACCTTTTTCTAAACTAAGCAGTACTCTCTGGCACAAAAACTCAATGTGTGCAGAAAAACTTACAATAATTTCAACAATACAACACAATATAGCATAAAACGGTATAAATTGCAAAAATAAAAATAAAATCCACAGGGAATTAGACTTCATAACACTACGCAAAGAGGGTCGTTTAGGAGAGTGTTTTTTGATTATTGTCTCTGTTTGCTTGTTTGATTGGCTGTAAAGTTGTAATGCAAGATCTAAAAAACAATTTTTGATATATAATATATAAATATATAATATATATAAATAAATAATAATATATAAAATTCACTCCCCTGCTGACACGCCTCTAACACGCATAGCTAATGTTAGTGAGAGAGTTGAGGGAGGGGGTCAAAACACTGACCACAAAGGGCATCCAACTGCATTAAATGAAGGCAAACAGGGCAAGAGTGCCAGTCAGCAAGAACCAGAACCTGCTTGTGGGTAGGAAACTGCTAAACAGGTTGCAAACTCTTGCACTGAATTGTTAGAGCCCAACTGTATCCAAAAGGAGTCGGCAACAGAGTTGCCAGACAGTCGTAAGTCCTCAGTAAACTCTTCTCCAGAACAAGAGAAAGCAGGAGAGCGAGAGAGAGGACGAAGAGCCTCAGGTGAGAAGAGAGAGAGAAAACCAACTCTCTGGAACATCACCCATCGGCATCCCTCCTCAGAGTTGACCTGTCTTCCATTTTCTCCTTTCCTGTTGTTTTTTCCATTCATTCTTAATTAGTTTCTTTGCATTTTTGCATCTTTTTTTTTAAACACTTATTTAGTGTATTGCAATTGATCCAGTTCCCTCATTAATCATTTATTTGGTCATTACTGTTAAATTGACCCTTGTGGAAAAGAAGTACACTTTATCATACTTTTAAAAAGAGCACTAATTACAGAATGAATATAATTAAAAACAAGATATTTAAGTGCAAACTAAATGTAATGTTTTTGGATGTTTAATTGCATGTTAATTGCAATGAAACAAAAGTGTATTATATTTCAAATTTATATTAAATGCCAATTTAAACTATAATACATTTAATACACGTAATACACTTAAGTGGGTCAAAAAAGCACTTTAATGTTCATCTAAGTAGGTCTTAAGTACATCTTTATAATTACTTCTGTTGTCTTTGAAATATGGTTAAAGTACTGCTGAATGTACTGTCAAGCATTTGTGGCGCAGACTTTGAGATGTGGAGAGGAGTCAATGAGAAAGCTACTGACAAAACATTCATGAAGGTTTGTATGCATATGGAAGCCGTAGGGCAGTGGAGTTTGTTAAGGGTTGTGATATTGGTATACCTTTGAGAAAATTAAGTACTCTTGTAGCATACTTTTAAAATGAGTACTTATTATGGAAATAATTTAAAAGGATATACTTAAGTGAAAACTCAATCTAATGTTTTTGGAAACTTAACTGCATGTTAATTGCAATTAAAATATTTTTTAATACATACATTTGTATTAAATGCAATTAGCTGAACTTTAGAGGGTTTTTTACCCACTTAAGTAGGACTTAAGTACATCTTTATATGTAATTTCATAATTACTTCTGTTGTCTTTGAAATATGGTTAAAGTACCGTTGAATGTACTTACAAGCATTTGTTAAACTAAAATATACTTTAATGTCATTTCTATTGAAACTTGTATGTCATGTATTTAAATATATTTGTAATTACTCATTTGAAATTATAATTGCAATTTAGTACATTTAATATATATTAACCATAACCTCTACATGTGCTGTAGTATGTCAAAATAAGCACAAAAAAGAGTATTAAAACATATTGACTCAAAATGTACTTTACAACTTTTAATTTTACATTAAAAAAGTGCACTTTTTAAAAGTGTACTTAAGTGTGTTATGAAACATGAAAGTCGATGGTACTAGCCTGGAAACAGCCCACTTTCATCGGTGGCGCTGACATCACTGGTTACTTCGTTGATTATCGTGAGGTCATCGGAGGAGTTCCGGGAAAATGGCATGAAGCGAATATTAAGTCTGTCAGTGAGAGAGCTTATAGAGTAAGTAGGACATTTGTATAATAACAAGCAAATTATTAGCTCATTTGAAATTATAATTGCAATTTAGTACATTTAATATATATTAACCATAACCTCTACATGTGCTGTAGTATGTCAAAATAAGCACAAAAAAGAGTATTAAAACATATTGACTCAAAATGTACTTTACAACTTTTAATTTTACATTAAAAAAGTGCACTTTTTAAAAGTGTACTTAAGTGTGTTATGAAACATGAAAGTGTCACTCTTTGAGTCACTTACAGTGGGTACGGAAAGTATTCAGACCCCCTTAAATTTTTCACTCTTTGTTATTTAAAAAGCATGCTTTTTAAAAGAGTACTTAAGTGTGAATATACTTAAGTGTGAATGTAATGTTTTGGACACTTAATTGCATGCAATTACAATTGCAATGGCAATTACAATTAATTATAGTTAAAATTTATGTTAAGTGCAATTAATGAGTTTTTGACCCACTTAAGTGGGACTTAAGTATATCTTAATTCATAATTAATAATTTCAACTTTTATTTCATAACTATTATCTATACAATTGTCATCTTTTTAAATATTCTTTTAAGATTTGAAGCACACTACAAGTTCACATTAAGCACACTTTTTTCAGAAGGGTAGGTTTATGGTATTAGATGTTGTTTCTCTTATTTTAGATCAAGGATCTAAAGATGGGGGAATCGTATGTTTTCCGTGTGCGCGCTCAGAACAAAGCTGGTGTAGGAAAAGCATCAGATCCAACAGAACCAGTTGAGGCAGTGACTAAACCAGGTACTAAACTAGACTGAACTAGAATTTCTCAAATAACATTGTATTGTACTACAAAAAAAGCTACTGCAGATAAAATTGAAATCAATGTGAAATAAATTAAAATGATCCTTTTATTCATACATTTGTCTTCATGATCTCTCTTCAAATAACTTAATATACCTCTGAAAATTACTTCTTTTTTTTTTCGTAATCTTTACAGTGGATGCTTTTGGAAATGAGGAATCTGTTTAGAGTTGTTTTTAAATCCAGGTTAACCCTAAAAACAAACCAAAATCAACAAGACTTAACTTCTCTCAACAAAATCCAACAAGCCATTTCTTTCTCACAGGAACTACCGAGATAGTTGTGAATGTTGACGATGACGGCGTCATTTCACTGAATTTTGAGTGCTCTAACCTCACCGCTGACTCCAAATTCGTCTGGTCCAAGAACTACATGGAAATGACAGAACCTGAACGCATGACCTTAGAGACCAAGGGTAACAAGTAAGTATCTATGGGCTAATGAGTTTTGTTAAATTACTAATTATCACATTTAAAATTATGGCTTAAAGGGTTAGTCGAACCAAAAATTAAAATGTTGTTCCAAACCCATAAGACGTTTATTCATCAGGAAATACTTTTTAAAGGAATAGTTCACCCAAAAATGAAAATTTGCTGATACTTTACTCCCCCTCAGGCCATCCAAGATGTACAGTCATGTGAAAAAGAAAGGGCACCCTATTGAATTCCCTGGCTTTCCATATCAGGACGTAATAAAATAATAAAAATCTGGTCCTTAGCAGGTCTTAAAATCTGGAAAATAAAACTTCAGATGAACAACAACACATGACATATCACACCGTGTCATTATTTATGTAACAAAAACTAGGCCAAAATGAAAAGCCATGGGTGACAGATCCACTTTTAGATCATGGCTCAAATATGCTTGCTTGACTTCTGTTTGTTAATAGACTTTTAATGGATGGACAACGAGATAATATTAATAATATCTTCATTTTTGTTTTAAAGATGAGGGTTTGGAAAGACACGATCTTGAGTAGATGTTTAGTCTTTTTGTTTTTGGTTCAAATGTCCCTTCAAACCAACTTGTCTTGGGTAGAACATTTAATAAATATATCATTTATTAATGTAGCAAACAATTTCAGCACATTTCCAGAGCTATAACTACAAAAAAAAAAAAAGATTAGCATGGGATCATATTCTAACTCTTCAATATTTGTCTGTAGATCCAAAGCCATCTTTAAAACACCTTCAGAAGAAGATCTGGGCATCTACTCTTGTTTCGTGACACACACTGATGGAGCCTCTGCCAGCTACACACTCTCTGAGGAAAGTGAGTTCATTGACCTTTTTCATTTTTATGTTTGAATTTACTAAGTCAGCACTGGTTATTGATTCTGACTACTTCTCTGTCCTGTTCCTCGCAGCTCTAAAAGAACTCCTGAAGATCAGCCACGACCACAAATTCCCCAGTGAGTAAACATCACGTCACATGCACTGTTGAACAAATGTTTCACATTCTTAACTTTTTATTTTGAACGTGTGAGCACTTACTCTATCCTGTTCACTTTACCATACGTTTAAGAGTACTTTTTGTGGAAGTAATACATTTATAATACTTTAAAATAATATACTTAAGTGTGAACTGAATGTAATATTTTTGGACACTTAATTGCATGGTTTTTTTTGCAATTAAATAAAAATGTATTATAGTTTAAATTAGTTAAAATGAGTTGAACTTTGAGTGTTTTTGAGCCACTTAAGTAGGACTAAAGTACGTGTAAAGTACGTGTGTTAAACGAAATACACTTTAATGTAATTACACATTTGTAATAATGAAGTTGCAATACAGTACATTTAAAAAATATTAACTTTAAATGTAATGCCAAGTACCACAGTATTTCATATCTGCTTTAGTATGTTAGTCAACACATCAAAATAAGTGTACTTCTAAAAGCACAAGAAAAGACTATTAAAAACCATAATGATTTAAAATAAAATAATATTACGTTAAAGTATTAATAATACTAGGGCTGCATGATAAATCGCATGCGATATTTAACGGGCATCTTATCAGTAAAGCCGGTTCTGTAATCAGCGGTAGTTAAATATCGCATGCGATTTATCGTGCAGCCCTAAATAATACTTTAAAATAAATAGTTAATTTGACATTATTACAAAGTGCACTTTTTAAAAGTGTATTTGAAACAGTCATGAAAGTGTCTTACTTTAAGTACACTTAAGTGGTCTTTTATTTCATTTAAATTATACTATCTGAAAGTGCAGTTTATACTTTTTAATGTATTTTTTTTTTTATACAAGAGTAGTTCTATTAAATGTATTTAAAATAGTGTGCTAATTGTTCTGTCCTATAAACGAAAGCATATTAATGTGTGAACTGAACAAATTTTTAACGTTTAAAATACAGCTATGTAATGCAGGATTTTACAAACGAGCTCGATGGAGTGGCAAAATCTTGTCACATGACACTTATCCTTTGGTTAAGACAAAAACTTGTTTAGCATGAAAGATGTATTGCTTGCCAGTTTATAAATTGCATCATGCCTGGTTACGACATTGTGTTTCGATACAAAAAAAGTATCAAAGTTAAGTACAACTTCCATTGCTTCATAAGTCTCCAATGCAATGAACATCATTCAGGACTGAATTCATGTTTTGTTCTATTGTTCTTAAAGTTCTCTTAAACGTTCTACAATGCATTTTCATCCCCCTCTCCAGTCATCCCTCTGAAGACAGAGCTGGCCGTGGAGCTGCTGGAGAAGGGCAGAGTTCGCTTCTGGTTGCAGGCTGAAAAAATCTCTGCCAATGGAAAAGTTGAATATGTGTTCAATGACAATGTGATCCACCAGGGAGAGGTTAGAGGAACACAGAAACAAACACGCAGCAGATGAAGCATTACAAATGCTATTGACTGGAAACAGTCCTTTGGCTTGCTTCTGCATTAACACTTTCTCTGTGTTGCAGAAATACAAGATGAACTTTGATAAAAATACTGGCACCATTGAGATGTTCATGGAGTCTCTGGGCAAAGAGGACGAGGGAACGTTCACTTTCCAGCTTCAAGACGGCAAAGCCACTAACCAGTCCAGTCTAGTGCTGATCGGAGATGGTACATCTAAAAGTCCATATACATATATGCATCTCATGTATAGAGTGTGTACCGATAACGCCATCTCATTTCCTTCAGTGTTCAAGCAGTTACAGAAGGAATCGGAGTTCCAGAAAAAAGAATGGATTAGGAAACAAGGTATGATTATGCGCGCAGTAAATGCGCTGCAGTATTATTTAAAAATGCATGTGAACAAGTATGCAGTAATGTTTCAAACAGCAATACAATACATCGTTATCATATGACTTCACTAAGTTATATGTTAAATAATAATAATAATAAATAATTTTACAATGATGCAATTCAGGAAACCTGCCATTTTATTCCAGCTGTCTGGTTGGAGGCTTCATTCATTGAAATATTTAGATTATACTAAACTTGATGCAACAGTCATTTATTTAGCGTAAATTGCGACTTAAGCTTAGTTTTAATTTATACAGCTGCTGCAACCGGCCCTTGATGTGAAGTGACTATTAGACTAATTATTTTGCAGAAAATAAGTCACACCTGACAGTACGTCACACTCAAAATAGCAAAATTGAATCTCATTCGGCCCTAATGTGTGCTTAATTGCGTTATATATAAGTCGTTTTAATATAAATCGCAGCATGTTTCCGATTATAAAAAAACACAGAGGTCTGTTTTAATGTGCGATCACAGTTGTGCATTTATGGGCATTCTGCAACAGCCTCAAACACAACTCATCTAATCAGAAGCAGGGTTATTATCGTTAACTAAAACTATTAAAAAAAAAACATTTTCGGTACTTGAAATAAAAGAAATGTTAACTGAAATATATATATATATAAAAAAAAAATTTATTTCAGCTAGTTCCCGTGCAATATTTCTAATTTCCGTTTAGTTACTTGATTAGTTGGTAAACATGTTAGTAAACTTGATTTACTAAAACTAAATAAACTAAAACTAATAAATATAAATGAATAAAAACTATATAGACATATTCTTACAAAACAAAAACACTAAGAAAAATTATTAAAAATAAAAAAGTTAATGAATTCTAATTCAAAAACAAAAAAACTATAGTATATCAGTTTTACTAAAATTACACTAATCAGAAGTTAGAGTCTGAACTATTTATTTAATAATGCACATTTTGGCTAATATTCATGTATTCCACACATCTATCCACCTTATTATTAAGAGCGGATGCGGCCGTTTGTAACTTCCAGTGTCGTTCACTTCCAGTTATTATAGATGTACAAAAACGCCTGTTATGCTGATTACTAATATTCATAATATGTGACCCTGTCTGTGAAATCCAGGCCAAAGTCTCAAAATCTAATTATGAGATAACAAGCATCAAAGTTTGATTTTTTTTAACCATTCATTTCACTAGGATTTCAATCTTTGTCATGGCCTTACTCGGTCAATATTAAAGATATAAAGGTTATATTTTCACAGAATGTTCTACATCTTTATGATTTTATGTAGAAAACGGTAAATCACAAAAAAAATGACTTTAGCTGGGTTTTCACAGGCAGGGTCACATATTTTAAGGTATTGTCATAATTATAAACAAAGTAGGTTGTAGCTCAAATGCTTCTACCATTTACTGCACTTTGTTATTCTTCTAGTTATTAACCTACCGGCTAACGATTCAGAAGTTTTGCACATTCACAGAAAATACCTTGCATCTGCATTTCAAAATAAGGTGGACAGACTGTGCATAGTGTACATACTATGCTGTAAAAAAAGTAGTACTGTAGTATTTCATTCCACATCCTGTATACTCACTGTGTTTGTACATTAATCATGCTGTTCATGCACTGTAAGGTCCACACTTCGTGGAGTATCTCGGTTATGAAGTCACACCTGAGTGCTGTGTGAGACTGAAGTGTAAGGTGAGCCGTCTCTCTGATTAAACACTCCAATTAAACCGCAGTGCTGCCTGTTTCTTAATTAGTGATGTATTAACCTGTGATGCAGGTTGCTAATATGAAGAAAGACTCTGTGGCGCTGTGGTATAAAGATGGACGAGAGATCAAGGTCAATGAGAAACTGGATTTCTCTGAAGGAGTGTTGACTTTGGAGATCGCTCAGGTGAGCAGCGCTTCACACGTTATTACCCAGATATTACTCCTCATATATGTGATCCTGGACTACAAAACCAGTCATAAGGGTCAATTTGAAATTTGAAGCTGAATAAATTAGCTTTCCATTGATTGTTATGATAGGACGATATTTGGTTAAGATACAACTATTTGAAAATCTGGAATCTGAGGGTGCAAAAAAATCTAAATATTGAGAAAATCGCCTTTAAAGTTGTCCAGATGAAGTTCTTAGCAATGCATATTACTAATCAAAAATTAAGTTTTGATATATTTACGGTATAGGAAATGTACAAAATATCTTCATGGAACATGGTCTTTACTTAATATCCTAATGATTTCTGGCATAAATGAAAAATCTATAATTTTGAGCCATACAATGTATTTTTGGCTATTGCTACAAATATCCCCCAGCGACTTAAGACTGGTTTTGTGATCCAGGGTCACATATGAAAAATATAGTCAGGTGACACATATGGCCTCCACAAGCATTTAAATATTAAGTAGAGATGTTTACTTAATGATTAACTAACCAAATTAGTTAATTAGTATTGCTATTATATATATACTGTATATACAGGTGCATCTCAATAAATTAGAATGTCGTGGAAAAACATGTACAGTAAATGAACATACTTTCCAGAAGGCCAACAATTCACTAAAAATGTTTTTTTTATTGGTTTCTTTTAATTTAAAAAAAATATATATTTTTTTTATTAAGTATTCTAATTTGTTGAGATAGTGAATTGGTGGGTTTTTGTTAAATGTGAGCCAAAATCATCACAATTAAAAGAACCAAAGACTTAAACTACTTCAGTCTGTGTGCATTGAA
>NW_015555831.1:665586-675537 GCF_001515605.1 Sinocyclocheilus anshuiensis
TTGAATTACTGAAATTAACTTTTCCACGACATTCTAATTGATTGAGATGCACCTGTATATATACATATGTATATATATATATATATATATGACTTTTCTATAATTTCTCAATTTTCACCAAATTGCACAGGCAATTCAAGCTCAAAAATGTACATGCAAACCTGAGATAATTAACTAGTATAACTGTCCCCAGACTTCATGTAAACCTTGAAAATGTCAAAATTACAAAGCTCCACACGACGTGAAAAAAAAAAAAAAAAGATGTCATTCCCACGAGTTACAAGCACATTTTATTTCTTCGTTCCTTGTTTTATTTAAATCATTGCATTGTTTTAGTTAAATCATGGGAATTGATTAATAAAACATGCTCAATGATTTCTTAATTCATGGCCACATTTTTATCTTCAGGCATAAATGTGTTTAAATTTTCTAATTATTAAATGCAAATGTCAAATGCTTGTAATGATGACAAAAATTAAATAGGTCACTATTCTATCAGTCTTATATTATGGAAAGTAGAATATAACATACAATACAATGACATATAAACACCAGTTTAATGTTTTAAAATATACAATATTGAGAATTAATACAGTAAAAAATAAGCAAGTCTCACAGTCTTGACATGTGCTATGCTGCTTGAATTCAGCAAACTGACAAAATGACTTTTTTTTTGCCATATATTAACATATAAATCACAAACATATCCTTATATGGTCACTCTTCAGTTTGGGGAACAGTTCTCACTATTAACTAACTACAACTTTTGCCTCAAAGTTCTAATTTGCAGCTTATTAATAGTTAAGGTAGTTGTTAAGTTTAGGATAAAGGCATCTAGAATATGGTCAAGTAGAATAAGGCATTAAAATATGCTTTATAAGTACTAATAAACAGCCAATATGCTGGTAATATGCATGCTAATAAACAACTAGTTAATAGTGAGAACTGGTCCCTAAACTAAAGTGTTACCCATTTTTCAAAATTTTCTCTTACCGTCTTGATTGTCCCATATCAACTTTTTCATTATATTTGCTCATTGTCAGTTCTGTTTTAGTGTTTCTGATTGGTGAATTATTTTGATGATCTTTTCCATCTCATATTATCCATTGGGGTTTCCAGTCTTTCTCTACTTTGTTGGTTTCATCTTCATCTATTCCTGTCAATGTTACGCCAAAGACATGCGACCCAGAAAAGCCTGGCTTTCGGACATATGCTCCTGTAGCGTGAGATTGGAGATCACACAAACATACTTAACTAGGAATTTTGTGTTTGTTTGTGTCAATGGCAGATCTCCAGAAAGGATGCTGGTATATATGAAGTAGTTCTGAAGGATGACAGAGGCAAAGACACCTCCACCCTCAACCTCACTGACCAAGGTAGCATAGCAGAAAAGTACTACTATTATTATAAAACGCTCTAAAATTACTTTCTTATTCTAACATGCACTAATTTGTGCTGTGATTATATCTTTTACATCTAAATTGTCCCTTAATACTTGTACATTAGATCATATTTATACCAATTCAGTAGATTTTCTCCAATAATCACTGCAAAAAAAAAAAAAAGTGAAACCTATTATTGATTGTTTCTTCCTGATATTATCTGTCTTATCACAACTGAGCTTTTAGAACTGAATTTCTATCATCTGTTTTCCAGGATTCAAAGACCTGATGAACCAGGTTTTCAGTGTTATTGGTAAGATTTACAACGTCAATTTCAAACATAAATGTTTTATCAGGATACAGTAAACAAATTCATATGTCCTCATAAAAATCTTCACAGTACCATATAGTTTTAGCAGTGTATGAGCGATGTTGACGTTCTTTCTGTCCAGCGAACTCCTCCACTCCACTGAAGATCCAGAGCACAGAGGAGGGGATCAGGCTTTACACCTTCGTCAGCTACTACAACGACGAGCTGCATGTCACCTGGCATCACAAGTAAGAACACGTGACTGTGTTTAAAGGGACAGCTCACCCAAAAATGATCATTCTGAGTTACACTTTATTTTAAGGTGTCCTTGTTACAGTGTAATTATGCATTTAAAGGGGTCATAGGATGTCCATTTTCCACAAGTTGAGTAATATTAATTAACTACATGCACTTACTATAAGGTTAGGGTCTGGCTTAGGGTTACTTGCATGTAACTATGCATGTTATTATAATAGTAAATACATGTAACATGTGTAACAAGGACACCTTAAAATAAAGTGTTAGCTAATTCTGTCAGCATTTACTCACCCTCAAGTTGTTCCAAACCTGTATGAGTTTCTTTCTTATGTTGAGCACAAACCGAACAGTTGGCGGTAGCCATTGACTTCCATAGTACTGAAGAAAACACTGTGGAAGTCAATGGCTACCGTCAACTGTTTGGTTTCCATGATTCTTCAGAATATCTTCTTTTGTGTTCAACAGAAGGAAGAAACTCATACAGGTTTGGAACAACTTGAGGATGAGTAAACGATGAAAGAAATTTTCATCAGAAAATTAATTATAGTTTTTGGGCAAACTGTCCTTTTAAGAAGCATTTCTCTTAAACTTAAGAATGCATGACATTTTTCTAGCATTAAGACATTTTCTGACAATGATTTTGACAAAAAAAAAATATTTGAAGTTCAATGTACAGCTATAAATGTGGGATTTAGTTCACGTTTGAAATTTTTATCTCAGAAGAAGACTTTATGTAAATCTTGAAAATGTCTAAATTATGGATCCCCACACATGACATGCAGAAAAAAGATATAATTCTCACAAGTTACATGCAGCTTTTATTATTTTGTTGCTTTGTTTTAGTTCTTTTTTTAGTTGTTACTGTATTGTCAGGAATGAGTCTATTTTATTTTTATTTTTTTCAACAACCAGTGAATAGCACATGTCATATTACAGACCAGGATCAAAACAGAGAAAAAATAAATAAAAATAATAATAATAATAATAATAACAACAGCAAAAAAATTAATACACATTTAATCATCTGAAATATGCAGCTTGTATTTCAAAGCGACTTTTATAGTTAATGTTTAACTAACGTTTTATAGTTAAGTTATAGTAGTTAACGCCAAAAATACAAAGCTTTTATTTGTGCTGAATGAGAGAAGTACGTGAGCTCAAGTTTCTCTGTATAGCATATTTTTCCACATGCCGCTAGTTTCGGGTTTACTTTAAATACATTTTCGAATTATTAAATGTCAATTTCAAATGTTTGTATTTGTGACAAAAATTAAATGTGGTCACAATATTGATAAAGCATATGTGACCCTGGAGCACAAAACCAGTCTTAAGTCGCTGGGGTATATTTGTAGCAATAGCCAACAATACATTGTATGGGTCAAAATTATTGATTTTTCTTTTATGCCAAAAATCATTAGGATATTAAGTAAAGATCATGTTCCATGAAGATATTTTGTAAATTTCCTACTGTAAATATATCAAAACTTAATTTTTGATTAGTAATATGCATTGCTAAGAACTTAATTTGGACAAATTTAAAGATGATTTTCTCAATATTTTGATTTTTTTGCACCCTCAGATTCCAGATTTTCAAATAGTTGTATCTCAGCCAAATCTTGTCCAATCCTAACAAACCATACATCAATGGAAAGCTTATTTATTCAGATGATCTATAAATCTCAATTTCGAAAAATTTACCCTTATAACTGGTTTTGTGGTCCAGGGTCACATATACTATTTTAGAAAAGTAGGCTGCCACTCTTAATGCTCCCATGCAGAGTAATCCACCTTTTTATTGCTTTTATTTCATGACAAGTAAAAAAGTGTGTGTGTGTGTGTTTTATTAAAGGGACGCTGCGATCGCATTCACCGAGCGCATTAAGAGCGGTGTGGTGGGAGAGCAGCTGTGGCTGCAGATCTCTGAACCCACAGAGAAAGATAAAGGCAAATACGCCATTGAGTTCTTCGATGGGAAAGGAGGCTTGCGCAGAACTGTGGAACTGGCTGGACAAGGTGAGGAAACATGCTCCAAACCTAGTGACCTGCCTTGCTGCCTGCTGCCTTCATTATTTATATGACTGCGACTAAGCGTCAAATTGCAGCAGTCAGATCCGTTCTCCTCTGAAAATAATGAGAGTACTTGGACCAAAATGAAAAAACACTGTCCATGGCCAAAGCAGGCAAAAATCACACTGTGGTTCACTTTAGTTGTGATGGGATCTCCATTTGTGAAAAATAAGTGTGCTTATCTGTATAGAACGTGCACATGTAGTGTACGTTAGATCTTAAAAGAATATATATTTTTTAAACTATATTTGGAAATAATATAATAATAATCAAATAAAAGGCCACTTTTAACACACTTCCATGACTGTTTCTTAGCATACTTAAGTACACTTTTAAAAGTGCACTTTGTAAAAATGTCAAATTATTACAAGTTTTACTTCAAAGTACATTTTAAATCGTTTTGTTTTAATAATTGTTTGTAATGTTTTAAAGTTAGTAAACTTATTTTGATGTGTGGCTAACACTAAAGCACATGTAAAGCACTTGATTGATTTATACTTGATTGATATATTTAAATACATGACATACAAGTTTCAATAGAAATGACATTAAAGAATATTTTAGTTTATCATAAATGCTTGTCAGCACATTCAGCAGTACTTTAACCAAATTTCAAAGACAATACAAGTAATTATAAAGATGTACTTAAGTCCTACTTAAGTGGGTCAAAATCACGCTAAAGTTCAGCTAATTGCATTTCATATAAAATTAAACTAAATGGCATTTTCATTTAATTGTCATTAACATGCAGTTAAGTGTCTGAAAACACTGCATTCAGTTATCACTTAAGTATATTCTTTTAAATTATTATTATTATCATAAGTACTCTTTTTAAAAGTATGATAAAGTGCACTTCTTTTTGTATTTATTTAAAATTTGTATGTATTTAAAATATAATTTTTTACTGAGGAAGTGCATCTTAAAAGGCTGTTTAATTAGGTAGCTCAGGAGGCTTTGAAACCGAGTTTATGATAATCATGCATTTAAATTGAAATTGTATTTTTTTTCAGCATTTGACGATGCATACGCTGAATTTCAAAGACTCAAGTAAGTGTCAAAAATGATTTGCGATTATTGGCAGATACTATTCAGCTCGAGCGGTTGAATAACTAAAGATATTTTCTTTTCCCATCTTCATCTTTTCCTCAGGGCTGCAGCAACTGCAGAGAGAAGTGAGTAGATGAAGGCAGAAATACAATCTTAAGGCTTCACTTTAACTGTATCTTTTGTAAGTGGTATGAGTGTATTGGAAATGTCTAATCGTTATGTTTTTCACAGATCGTGCGCGTGTGGCAGGTGGTCTGCCTGATGTTGTGACCATCCAAGAGGGCAAGGTAGTGTCTATGGTTCTCAGTATGGCTTGAAAAGACAAAAATGACAAAACTTCCCATTTTCAGTATCTGTTTGTCTCTTCGCTCCTCTCTCGTAGTCTTTGAATCTGACCTGCAATATCTGGGGCGACCCCGTACCCGAGGTCACCTGGCTAAAGAATGAGCGCGAGATGGTTTCCAACGATCACTACATTCTGAAGTTCGAGTCCGGCAAGTTTGCCAGTTTCACCATCACCAGCGTCAGTACGTCTGACTCCGGCAAGTACAGCATCCTGGTAAAGAACAAGTACGGCACGGAGAGCGGCGACTTCACCGTAAGTGTCTTCATCCCAGACGAGGAACCCGGCAAGAAGAAATAAAACCAACCAAACAACAACAAAAAAAGAAACATTATGATTATGCAAAACTAAATGTAAAAAAAAAAAAAACTATTCAAAGATTTGAAAAGATTCAGAAAGATTTAGATGACATGTTGACAGTAATGCCCTATTTACATTGACAATTCGAAGCAACACCACTTGTCAAAAGTTTGGAATAATTAAGATTTTTTTGTGTTTTTGATTGAAGTCTCTTATGCTCACCAAGGCTGCATTTATTTACGCATTTTTGCAATTTAAAATAACTCTTTTCTATTTAAATACATTTTAAAATGTATTATAAAACGGATAGTTCCGGTCCTTGATTCTGATTGGCTGAGCCGCGTTCTAAGCTGTTGTAAATTACTATACAAACACACACCTTTGTTTACTTTGTGTGTTGCTCTGCAACCACTTTGTTGGAACCACAACCGTTTCTGAGGAACTACATTGTTTGGTGGAAGAATACTGTTTTTATTAATATCATTTACACTTTATTTGCTCTGTTTTATTTTGTGAAACCTAACTACGTATATGGAATAACCGTTTTATAAAAGCAATGAGCCCCGTGAAGCCATGGTTTACAGTGAATTTATACGGCTAATCCACTTCGCGTCGTGCCCAACAACGCCCCTTAGCTGTTATAAATTCACTGTAAACCACGGCTTCACGGGGCTTATTGCTTTAATTTATTCCTGTGATGCAAAGCTGAATTTTTAGCATTACTCCAGTCTTCAGTGTGACATGATCCATTAGAAATCATTCTAATAAAATAATTTTACTGTATTTAAAAAATATATATTTAAAAAAATTTTTTTTTTAAATGCAGGCTTGGTGAGCAAAAAACATAAAAAAAAAAAAAAAAATCATAATTATTCCAAACTTTTGACCGGTAGTGCATATCCTCAGTGGAGATTAAGAACATGGTGCTAATATCTTGGTTGCAGATTGAAAAGTCTTTTAATCCATCGCTACCCACAATGTCAAAATAGTGCTATAACTGGAAACAAATCTTTTTCTGTATAGATCTAGTTTCAGAGCTTGCATTGCTTACTTGACCATTTTCTCCATCGTGGTGTTAGTAAAATAGTTTAAAGCCCAGATTAGAGAATGAATGCAGTTTGACTCCAGGTTGTATTGTGTGTGTGGTTTTCCTTGTGTAGTTTTGCAAAAGATTGAGCGATTTGAATTGAGGGACAAATGGACGCTCCATTTCTGTATAGTTTATCATTACTCTGTCTGAAAAGCAGAGGCTTAGATTCACAAAAAAACATCAATTAGTCTATATCAGTGCTGTAAAGAAATCTTTAAACGATGCCCCTGCTGTAAGCTTTCTGTGGATTCTCTCTAATGTTTCACATTTCTAATAAATCACTGCATGCACGATCCCATTATGACAGCAGTGATGACTTCACTTCCTGTTTGACCTCACAGATAATGATGACTTCCTCTGTTATTTCCAATAAATGGAGCACATATTCTCTCGACTCCCTCTCTGTGTGTCCCTTGTTTTCGTCTCCACCCTTTCCTCCTCCTGCACCAGAGACGGCTGATGTCCCGTCGTCTGAACACCTGGACAAACCTGAACACCGTCACTAACTTCACCCTCTACTTCAGATTTAACCTGCACACTCTCACAGAAAGAGTTCATAAGTACTGTTTTTTCATAACCAATTCAAAATGAATAAAGGGTAAATATGCACCATTTTAATACAGTATTGGAACAGTACTATACAGGCTTTATTTTAAGGTATTACAGTGTAATTACATATTTAAGTACTGAGTAATATTAATTAACATGTATTTTCTATATGGTTAGGGTTTGGTTTATAGTTGCATGTAATTGTGCATAATTACTGTTAATAATACAGTAAGTACAAGTAACAAGGACACAGTAAAATAAAGTCCTACATTATATTTCATTAACAATCCGTGCAAAGAACGAGATTGCTGGCTGCACACTGAATTGAATCCAGACTGGAGAAGATCTAGTAAAAATATATTTTATTTATATATTATTTAAACTACATAGTGCAAAAAGTGCACAGTGAATTAAAAACTACAACAACGATTCATTTGCATTGTGCAATGTCGTTTATATGCTAAATTATATTTTTGCTAGACATACTTAAGCCTGGATTTATTTCAGTGTGTGACCAGCAATCTTTCTTTGATTTTTGCTGTTGTTGGCTTTACACACCTGAAGCAAATTGATTTCTACTCAACTGGAGTGCAACAATCTCTTGTAGTACATTAACGACCTGTAGAAATTGAACCATGTTGAAAAGCAAAACATTTTTTTTTTTTAGTGCTGCTTATCTTGAAAAGCAACTTATTCAATCTTATTTTACGAATCAAATTAAATTATATATGTATGCTAGAATGAAAAACATTCATGTATATGCATCCCTAAATTCAAGTCATAAAAAGTGATAGTTTACTAGTGTAAAAATGTAAAACATTAGCATCGAACACTATAGTTAATTATTTCTGCAGTTGCATATTATTCACACAACTGTCAAAAAATTAAAATAAACACAGAAGTAGCGATAGATTTGCATTATGCAATACATTTTAGCCGCTTACTGCATGCATGTACTTTTGGTCAGAGATAAAAGCATACATGATCAACTCGCGTCACCTCAAAAGTTTTAAATATAGCAGGTCTTCTCTATCTTGCTATATTTGACAATTTAAGGCTGTCAAATAGTAGTCGACTATAAATATAGAAAAAAAATCAAGATTAACATGAGAACTGCATTTGTACGTCCATGTAACTTGTGCCTCTTGCTCTTGCCAGTTGAATGTGATCGAAAACATGGGTGATTTTGGTGTGGTGTCATATCTGGCCGACGCTGACGGAAACGTGATTGTTGGACCTACAACTCCTGAACCTACGTGTCGTTCAACAACGCCTTCAACCAGATCAGTTCCCACAACACCCAGCCCAGTTACCCCAACTCTAACACCAACCCCGGCTAATACAAACCCTCAAAATAAAACTACAGCTACCCCTACCCACCAAAATCAAACCCCAGGTACACCATGTCCCTCAGCCCCACCTGCTCAGATCCCCGAAAATCAGTCCCCAAGTTCCCCGACCCCTCAAAATCAAACCCCAGATACCCCGATCCTCTCAAACACATCCACTCCCACAGCAGGTGAGAAATCAATTAATACGTCAATGGATGATGAGCAGATTACAGCCATGCTGAAAGGTGAGAAAGGGTGCAAAATACACATAAACATAAAATACAGACCTGAATGTGAGTTAGAGGTGTTGTTTCATACAGATTCTGTAAATCTGGGATTATCTGATTTAGAGACGGAGCTGGCTGAAGTCATTCATCTCACAGAACATGTTGCTGGACCAGAGACCACATCTTCATCAGAACCAGACGAATCCACACCAGCTCTTGAAAGTGAAAACCATGAAAGTGTGTGTGAAAAAAAAAGATGCCTAAAAATGCTTGCGGACACAGTTTAACTGTATTTATGTTTTAGAACTAGGTATAGGACATGAACCATGCTAGTTATGGTTTTAGAGATTTATGTGATGATTGTCATCTCAAATGCCTGTTCATCGGTGCGTTATAAAAATTAGATGGGAGGTAAAATTATATTTCAAGGCCTTTGTGTTGAATCTGAAAACTTGCGTTTGCTTGCAGGTGAGGTGGAAGGAACACATCAGTGCTTTTGCTTTCTCGGGGAGCTCAAAAGTTTCCACGGAGCCCCAAAAGGGACATGGTGGTGGAAAAATACAGGATGGGAGGAAAACTATTCTTCAAAGCTTTTGCACTCTCTTGCAAAATGTTGCGTTCTCTCGCAAAACCTGAGTTTAGACAAATCCTGATTACTTTACAGTATGCAATGGTACAGACAGCTCCATATGTTCACAATGGTTTTATTTTGAACTTGGACTCAAGTATAAAGAAATACGGTCAGTTTGTTCAAGGCAAAAAACAGTGACATTGGAGGACCAATTTCAGTATACACCTTATTAATAAAAGCATAGCTACTATTTACAGACAAGCAGAATAGCCCAGAAAATCCCAGAATGAACGCAATGCGCTACATTGCACGTTAAGCGTTTTCTCCCCCATAGAAAACCATTATAAAGAAAATGCTTAAAGGGGTCATATGATGTTGCTAAAAAGATGAAATCTGTTTATGCGGTTTAAGGTTCAAAAATCACATTATTTTCCACATACTGTACATTATTGTTTCTCCTCTATGCCCCGCCTTTC
>NW_015555831.1:675784-686190 GCF_001515605.1 Sinocyclocheilus anshuiensis
GTCTTAACTTTTATAAAGAATATCTCTTTGGGTTTGAGACTTTAGTCTTTGCAACTTTAGGGATCTTATCTGTTCACGAACAGCTTGTAACACTCCAAAGAGAAAAGAAAACTTGAAATTGCATCATATGACCCCTTTAACGTGGCTGGGCAAAGACGGTAATATGCTGATTGGCTTCATCACTCTGTCTCCTCTCCACCAGTAAGCTGGAGTGTGGTGGGCGTTCTGGCGCACTATGGCTGCCGTCACATCATCCAGGTGGATGCTGCACACTGGTGGTGGATGAGGAGATACCCCCTGACAATGTAAAGTGCTATAAAAGCGCTATATAAATGTAATGAATTAATTAATGAATAATATAAAAAGTCCAAATTTGGTATACAGTTTATTGAAAAAAAGTATATACTATGTACAGGCAAGCAGATGAACCCAGAATATGAACGCAGCATGCAGAACCGTTAAGCAGAATATGCTTGCGCATAACCATTTTCTTCCTCCCATCTATTTTTTTTTTCAGCACCATGTCACAATGCCTTTTTAACTTTTAATACATGTTCCTGGTTTAATTGTGTACAATTAGTCATTGCATGTTATTCCAAAGAAAAATTACTTTTCAACTGATTCCTATATGTAATTGAATACACCCACTTTTCACAATCCACCCATCTACAGATCTGATGCTGGAAATCTTGGAGATTTTTTAGTTTTAGCACGCAGTATATTTTCACTGACATTCATTCACTCAGCACATGTTCTATCTAAAGTAGCTTGCAACAACAACAAAAAAAACAATGCAAGCAGAATCTATTAATCTAAAATCTATTAATCTATGACATCTATTAATCTAATACAAGTGTTGCTACCATAACATTTCACTGAGTACTAGAATACTAATTTAATACAGGAAAATGCTTTGAATATGTATGCATGTTTATATGTTTGATTAAATAAAATGTAGAACACTTGAGCAGTAAGTGTATTATTAAATGGCAATCGTCAAAACAGCAACACCTCAGTTATTGTTACGCCATGTTTTTCATCTTATAATACCATTTCAGATTTTCTCTCCTAAAAACAGTGCTGGTAGAACATGAATGCATGAATTAGCCTTTTGCTTTATAAATTGAGAGCATATGCATAATGCTCATATGCACATAAAATGCAGCAGCTAGTTCTTACTAGAACCAAGAATTATGATCATATTCTCCACTTGTTGCTCACTTTCTATATTAATCAGAATACTGGGTAAACACCTTATACAGAATACTTCAGCTGAACAATCACATTTGCAACCTGGTTAATATAAGAGATACAGAAAGTCAAGCTACTGAAGAAATTCGAGTCACTCATCAGATGGAAACTCCTCAGAGTCACAAACACAAAAACAAGACTATGAAATACAATTATTTTTAACAGGACATTTATTTTGCAGATGAGATCCATTATTGGTTCTGACACTCCTTTACAGCAGTTTGATTCTGATTTTTACTTTATCTTTTGTTCTAGACGTTCTGTACGAAGGATATGAAGATGGTAGCAATAATGATAGTGATCAAATGATTGTTCTATTGACAAAATATCCAACATGTTCTTCACACAAAATAAAACCGATCTTCCATAGTATTCCATATGCACTTTACAAATATATATACGTAGATAAAATTTCTTCTTGGAAATAAATGCTGATTTATCTGTCAAAAACCGGGTGGAAATGGTGTGTAATAATGTCTGAGTTTGGGCAAAAGCCAACAACAGTGAGTCACGAGGAAGTTTTCATTCAGTCATTGGGTGAGATGAACTCTATTTTAAGCCCGGTGAAGTTATTGAAAACTGGTGAAAAGTGTTAGTGTTGAAGGTTTTAGTAATTTGTATGAAAAGTTCTGAACAGTGAATTCAACTAGATCTGTTGTAGGGTCGAGGTTGCTACAATTGACTGAAATCTGTGTGCATCTTTGTGCAGTTTTCCTGAAATGTGCAAAAAGATTTTGTTTTCTGGAATTTTTTTTCTGCCAATAAATGGACTGTGGTTCACATTTGAATCCAAGATTGGTTGCACCCAGAGTGTGAATCATTTTATAAAACTCATAGCTTCATCATTATATTAACCACATATAAACGTGACTGCTCTGTGTGGAATTAACTTCTAAGAAATGACTCGCGGTCCAGGTGGAAGCAATCTTGTTCACTAACTGGTGAACTTTGCGATAAAATCAGATCAGTAGATTTTCTAGAACCCTACCAGATGGATTTGCTAAATCATTATGTTTGTTTTTCCAATGAACAATTAATGCAAAGTTTCTAAATGCTCTAGTCAGCTTTTAAAAAATGGATTCTCATAATGTTTCTCTGCTTTTATTTATGTGTCGAACAATTGTCAGCACTTTACGTGAAGCCTGTATATATAAATATAATGCATTAGAAAAGTATTCTTAATGCATTGATTATGTCTTGTCATGCACTTTATAATGCATTACATGATTTTATTAATATTTGCAACCGGACTTAACATACTTCATTTTTACACCTTTAGAAATTATAATGCATTAAAGCATGATAAACCACCAATTTCATGTGTAACAAGGAACCTGCAAATATTAAGCATTTTTTGTGCAATATTTATGCAAATTACAATGCATTTGAACTTTGTTTACAATTATTTATGAAAAGATTAAATGCTATATAATGCATTATACATAAAGGCTTCAAGTAAAGTGTTAATTATCTTTAAAGCCCTTTGAGCAGCTTATTACCAGGATCTACGTCAACCCTAAAATATCAGAACAAACGATGGGACGGTGGGACTTTTAAAAGGTACTAATATGTGCTCTTAAGGTAATAATATGAACCTTTAAGGTACTATTATGCACCTTTTTAGGTAAATAAGGTACAAAACTCCAGTGAAAGCTTTTTTCGGAGAGTGTAACATTAAAGGGATAGTTCATCCAAAAAGGAAAATTTTGAAAATCACTTACCCTCAAGCTGTTCAATCCAAACCTGTATGAGTTTTTGAAGAATTGCTATTTTGAAGAATGTCGCAAGCCAAACAGTTGAAGGTAGCCACTGACTTCCATAGTCATTTCTGTAGTAATTATTTTCCATACTATGTAAGTCAATGGCTACTGTCAGCTGTTTGGTTTGTGTTCAACAGAAGAAAGAAACTCATGCAGGTTTGGAACAACTTAAGGGTGAGTAAATGATGACAGAATTGTCATTTTATGGTTAACTATCCCTGTAATGTTTGCCGTTGGCTGTGGGTTATCGCTTGCCTACTGTTGGGTAAAGCAGAACTCCACTGAATGAGGACAGGATTTCACTGGATGCTGAAATAGCCAGTTTCCCTGATGTGAGCACCAGTCCCGTCCTCTGGCCCCGCTTCAGATGAACAGCGAGACTTACAGAGACGCTCCCTCCACAGTCGCAGTCCTGAGTGTATCTGCCACCCATTCCAGCAGTGGAAAGCTTCTGGATGTTACGATTGGCTACTGAGAGAAAGGCCTCGACTCTTTCTCCTGCTTGAGCTGTTAATACAGCGCTCAGCAGGTACCGTCCGTCCATGGGCACAGTGAACACACCTAGAAAATAAAGATTCAGATTAATACAACAAAGGTAGAATGCTATTGCTATTGTGTGTGATTTTTTTTCTATAGAAAATTCACTGGCCAAAATGGAAAAGGTGTATGATATTCTGTTCTAAATGCTCGTTAAATGCAATTAAATTAAACAATTAAATTCATAGTTTAAATTTATATTAAATACAGTTAGCTGATTTTTTAGGAGACGCTTAAAGACTTAAGTACATCTTTAAATGTAATTTCAAAATTCTGATGTCTTTGAAATATGGTTAAAGTACTGCTGAATGTACTGGCAAGCATTTATGCTAAACTAAAATATACTTCAATGTCATTTCTATTGAAACTTGTTATGTCATGTACTTAAATATTTTTTGTAATTCCACATCTGTAATGATGAAGTTGCAATTTAGTACATTTAAAATATATTAGACTTAAATGTAAAACTGCACAATGTGCTTTTATATGTTTGTCAACAAATTAAAATGAATGTACTTCTTTAAAGTACAACAAATTATTAAAAGATAAGGATTTAAAATGTACTTTCAAGTAAAACTTTTAATTTGATATTATTACAAAGTGCACTTTTTAAAGGTGTGTTACGAAACATAGTCATAAGTGTCTCTTTAAGTACACTTAAGTGGCCTTTTATTTATTTAAAAGAAAACTTAAAAAAAAAAAAAAGTACAGTATTTTATATTCCATTAAGACTTGAATTTTTTTTTTTTTTTTTTTTTTTACAAGAGTAGCTTTTGCAAATACTATAGATAAATGATAATTTATGATTTTTCTTGTCATAAATGAATGTACCTGTTTGTGGGTCATAGTGTCTTCCATCATTTAACAGAACATTGTTGAATCGGATGACACCGATTTCTCCAGGGAATGGCACGAGTGTCAGACCAGCCGAAAATGACACATAGGTCATTACTCCTGCATAAATACAGACACACTCACTTTACTGTCACTCACTGACAACACAGCTCTGTAAAATGTACAGGAGGTTGTATTTAGTTGTACCTGTGGCCGTTTGAACTGTCTTCAGTGGAATCTGTGCTGTAGATATGGGAAAGAGACATATGTAAATATCTTGTATAAAATGGTAATTTTTAATACATATTTGTAATGTCCTGCCAGTGTTGGGGAAGCAGCTTCAAATGATGCATAGCTGGTAGTCTGGCAATCTACAGTTTTAAAATTTTACTTAAACTACAGCCAAGCTACTGAAATTCAAACTACTGAAAAGCTATTGAAAAGTAACTAGCTTCACTACTAGTGAGCTACACTGCAAGTTGTTAACAAAAAAGTAGCAAGAAAAAAAGCTTTCTTTTTGTTGATTTCTGAACACTACTGTTATCAGTACAACCCTGGGTAGCATCAGTATGTATATACCAACATAACTCAACACTTTTGAGTGATAAGAGGACTGTCACTTGTATCGTACTGCTGATACTGCAGTGACTTTCATGGAGCTCATATCATCCCTTCCTCCTCTTACATCTCCCTCCTTAGACACTCTGTTGGAGTCCATTAATCTCTCCTGTCCAGGGCTTTAAACTCTGTTGCCCCCCTAGGACCCATGGAGAAATAGTGTTGCCATTGTAAAATTAAAAAGAACCTGAGAGACATGTTTTTGAACTGGGTCGGTCTATCAGGCCCAGTCTTAGACTGATTTAGATCCTACTTAAGAAACAGGGAATACTATGTTGTTCAGGATTCTCATACGTTCTGAAGTCATGTGATATCTTGTGGTGTCCCTCAAGGCTCAATCCTGGGTCCTCTATTATTTAACTTATACATTCTTCCTTTATCATAATTCATCAATATAATATTTCATTTCATCAGTATGCATATTAAATGCATCTCTATATACATCAATCATCAATTTTGGCTCTGCATGAAGCATCCAATTCACCAAAATGCACCACAATGGAGGGCTGTCCCAATCTGAAGTTATTCCAGCCTTGAGCTCACAGCTGATTGGTCCAGTGAAGGCAGTGTGAAAATGCATGATGGCATGTAAGATTTAATAGTACAACATACTTTAAATATGTCATAGTTATATCATTATATAATTTCATTTCTATGACAGATTAATTATCTGGTGCAAAAGCAATAAGGATTATAAAAGGGAATGGGAACACATTTAAATAGCAAGAAAACACCATAACCAGTACATCTGTACAGTGAATGTGCGATTGTTATGTGTGTGTGTGTGTGAGTGTGTGTGTGTGTGTGTGTGTGTGTGTGTGTGTGTGAGAGAGAGAGGTAAAAGAAGTGAATGCATGAGTGTTATATGTGTATGTGAAATGTAAAAGCACATTTTTGTGTGAGCATTTTGTGTTTATGTGCAAGACTTTTGTGAGTATTTGCATGCATTTTGTTTGTATCTGCGAATGTTTCCTGTAGCTACTTGTGTTCTTCAGAATTGATGTCAAGATACATTAGTTTATAAATGTCTTCTAAATATACGTTTACTAAATTTATTCTAGCAAGATCAATTAGATCATCCAGCTTTTATTGCTGATTGCAGGCCATACCTAAAAATACAGAGAAAAGTGTTTTTTTACCCTGGTTAAATTGTGAATGGCTGATCGCTATGGAATTTGGCAAATAGTAACAGGGTGTCATCATTAGGCAGTGTACCAAATTATGTAAGAATCAGATACAAAATGGCATTATAATAAGCTAATTTAATTTCTGTATCAATTTCTGTAAGGAAATCTTTTTGCAATTGCTTTTAAAAAACTGTCTGATTTCCACCAAATTTAGTTTGCATCCTGTATCAGCTACATCAAAAAAAGCTTGAACCCTGATAATTGTGGCTATTTAGTTTATTTAGTAATTCCCCAACACTGTTCAGCAACAGTAAAGTGTTGAATACCAGAAACGGAATCTGGACTGAGAGCGGCAGCAGGAATTCCTGGGTAACCTGTCAAGAACAACACAACAAAATCTGTGAGGTAACCCTGATTTCCTGTGAAAACACCTGTTTTTATTAGAAAATGCACACACGTGTATCTGAATACACTTACCTGGAGCTCCTGCATAGCCTGTAATGGACGGCATGCTCCCATTGATCCCCTGAGGGGTGTGAGACGAGACTTTGGTTACTCGAGTTGCTGCTTCCCCAGACGCCAGCGATGGGAGTGGTTGACCTACCTCCGTGGAAACTTTTACAGCCGCTGTACCGTCAGGAACACCTGGAGAGAAGCAGAAGAGTGATGGCTGACACTGAGAGAAGACTGCCTGACAGTTAACAGGTGTGACTTTGCTATATACAAAAGGTTCAATCCATCTGGTTCCAAAGAAATCTTAGCATTATGTAGAGCTGGAAAATCTTTAGAATTCTCATTCAATTCCATTTTAATTCAGAGAGTCATGATCCAATTCCAAAAAAATTCTTGATGCATCTCAATTTGTAGCAACACTGTGCTACAAAAGCTTTCACTGTGTAAAAAAAAATATCTGTGTAAAGATTTTGCATAAAAGTCACACTTAAATATGTCTATCTGTGGCTCTGTGGATTTTGTTCTGTGCAAATGAAATGCTGCATCAGAGTAACTATGCAGTCATCTTGTTTTCTCTGGCTGTGCATGAAAATTATTTAAAGTGAGATACACTGTTTTCAACAATTGTGCAAAAGCATTTACAGTAAGCTGCACTAAAAACAATGATTAACTTGAAATTTAAATAGCCTTTTTGTAGATGTATTAAGTATACAGAATTGTTTGACAAATTATGATTAAACAAGTTACAAAACTTGAAACTTGAAGATGCACACCAAATTTGGTCAAATTCTGGACTTTGGGGGTTTGGAAAAAACCTTCTTATGAACACCTGGAGAAAGGTAGAAGAATGCTGATGGGAGGACAGGATAACAATTACCAGACGTGGCACTGCCACATACAACAGACCGTCATTTGGTTCATTTGGCACAAAATCTCAAAAAAGCCACAAAAGCAAATCAGAAAATGCTTCTACTCATATAAAAAAGCTTTACGTCTTCATAAACGTAAAAAGTTCTATGTAATCTTAATAATGAGAGTGTTTATGGTTTGTATGGTGGTGTGGACAAAGAGCGGTCATTTTCCAAATCTGAATATTACCAGAGACAGACAGGCAGACCTCTGATGTTGTCAGATTTAATAGGTGTTTCAAAATACTGTATGCAATTAAAATGTAATCTTGACAAACAGTTTTGGAGATTTATCTCTTTCCCCATTCAAGTATATAGGAGCTGTATGCCTTATATGTCTGTTACTTACACTGAAAACAGCTGCTCAGAAGTAATTACTAAGTATTTAAGATGCCTGCCAAGTAAACTTATCTGCCCTAAAGGTACTTTGGTTTAACTGCCCCTGAGCCCAGGTGCTTGTAGGAATACTTGTACATTTCTCACGAAATGCTTTATGCTCAATGAACAGTGATTAGTACACATGCTCTTCAGCTACTGCTTGTGTGCATTATGTATACAGATGTTCAACATAGAAAAGCCCTAAAGGGCACAATGGAAAGGGGTTTTATATTTTTCTGCTGTAAAACTTTTCTTATTTTTTCAGGATAATTTTCCATTGTTCATAGTCAATGCGCTGGGAAATGGCAATAAATGAAAAAAAAGTATCAACTAATAGTGTCAACTTTTGACCACTAGGTCATGAGAAGCCCTGAGCTAAATCAGCCGAGAGCTAACAGTGTACAAGAATTAATATTATAATCACAATACATGTATGGAATTGCTGCACTGATATTCTGAATTACTATGAATTAAATTGTCATGGTACACTGCAACTGAAATGGTATTTCTGCTGTCATTTTATGATATTTTACAGCTGATGTACATTATTTCAGTTTTTAAAAAATGTTTGTTTTACCATAAATTTAAGTATAATCTGTAAAACTTAAAATGTTGCTATAATATTTTTTTATGGTAGAGTTATGGCAACCACAGCTTCCATTTTTTACTGTAAATTTTACAGTTTTTTTTACTGTAAATTTCACAGTTTTTTCTTTTTTTTTTTTTTACAGTGTTCTCATGCTACTGAGTAAAAAATGTAGTTGCTTCCCATCAATGAGAGAAAGAGAGATGGAGCAGCTTCACATGTCACACCCGCTGCTCACATGATCTCATCTACTAAAACACACACATATGTTGGCAATCCTATTATTATGAGAACTTTCCATAAGCGTGATGGTTTTTAAGCTGAGCTAAGGATAATTTCTGTTCCCTAAACCGCCCCTTAAACATAACCTTCACAGAAAATTGTTTGCATTTTTAATAAAACATTGTTTAGTATGTTTATGAAACCATTTAAATTACAGGGACAAGTGTGCACATACAATTAATACAATGATGCACTTAGGTCTTATTCATAGTGTGATGTGAATGTGAGGGTGTAACTGTGAAACACAGGCGGTGCCTCTACATCACTATTTTAGGCCGATTATGCGATAATGTCTGCTTGTCATGCTCACAAGTCACCCTGAATGGGCCAAACTAGTGGACCACGTAATTATATATATATATATATAAAGTTTCATGATTTCAATTAATTAGACATGCTTTTTGATTACTACAATTTAATTTAACCATAAAAACATTGTCTAGAAATAATAAAGTTATGCAGTGGTGATATCAATGTCTTTCTGATAAACTAATGGCCACTCTCCCAGAATGGAGTCCCACAATTAGACCTCCAGATAAAATATATTAAAATACACATGCGAGCAGTGAGACACGCTTGAAAGAAAAGATCATCTCACGGGACAAATGTCAAATGTGACTGAAAAGAATGAGTGCATTACTATCACAGAGCACAATACACAGTAGTATTCACGAGAAGTTGAGGTCCAGGGAATAAATGCATTTCCTGGAAAATCTACACTACACTGTAAAAAAAGAAATCCGTGAAATTTACGGTAAAAAACGGCAGCTGTGGTTGCCGGAATTTTACTGTAAAAAATACGGCAGCAACATTTTTTAAGAAGAAACACAGTTATTTCAATAAAAAAAAAACATCAAATTTAAAATGTATCACAGGGAATTCTGGGAATGTCAATTTACGGTTATTCACTGTAAATTATACAGTCTTTTTTCACTTCCAAAAATGGTATAATACATATAATGTCCAATACAGTTTTTCACCGTATATAGTAGGGGAATTTACCGTTAACCATTTAACAGGTTTTTACTGTAGCATGTTTACAGTCTTTTACCGTTAAATTCACAGTCACTTTTTACAGTGTACCGGATGATTAGACTACGTGTTCGCTTTCCAAGAAGGAGAAAATGATGACCTGGGTGGTTTCAACATACCGTAACCGTTTTCTTATATTCATGCTCATGATGCACTGGCTTTCTTGGTAGCACTTTATTTTAACAGTCCTGTTCTGCATGTACATTCTACTGTATATACTTATTAACGTAAGTACAATAACTAGGTAATTACTGGGTACTAATCCTGAACCTACCCCTAAAACCATCTCAACCAAGTAGTTGCCTTATATTACCCAGTACTTACACTGTAATTACAAGTAAGTGCACTTACTGTAAAATAATTGCAACCACATGCACACAAAATTCAATAGTCCTTGAGTATATCCTTTGGACTTACTGCAAACAAAGCTGTGATTACAAATCACTTTGTGGCTATATCCTTACGCCATTTTTACTTACATCTTGTTCCTGAGTGTGTTGCAACAGTATCAACTGCATTATTCTGAATGCTGCTAGGTGAAATGCCAAGCTGACTAGTGTGTCCAGAACATCTTGTAAATTACAAACACAAAATCACCAAATGAGAAGCAGATGCCCACGCGCACACACGCGCACACGCG
>NW_015555831.1:686305-699148 GCF_001515605.1 Sinocyclocheilus anshuiensis
CACACACACACTATAATCCCATAAAAGTCCAAATGTTGCACAACTCTGGAGCCTGTCCAGTTGTAACATGTGTGTGCAATTAATACGTAAAGGGGAAATACTACTTCCCCTGGGAGATACCTGCTTACAACACATAAACCTTCTTGTGTTTTTAAAGGAAATCCCTCTAAAAACACAACCTCGTGCACACCGTAGCCTACATTTGCAGTGTGGAGCTCACAGAGCAGAAGCTTCCAAAAACCCAAAATATGACAAAATATATCGTTTTGACTAGCAGGACTGACAAAAACAGACCAGTTGCTTACACTTTTAAAAACAGGTTCTTCATTGACAATGATCTTTAAGATCCTTCAACATTCATGGAACTTTGCGCAAAAGGTTCTTTAGAGTGCACGTAAAAGTTCTTTGGAAATTTAAAATGTTCTTCAAGCTAAGGCCGGGCTCACACTACAGGAGTTTTAGGCCGATTTATCCCCGATTTTCCTTGGTCAGTTTTGAGCCCCTTTTTTTAAAAAAACCCTTTTTGAGAGTGAATTAGTTCAGATTTTCAGACTTTTTCCCCCTCTTTATTGGATAGTAGGGACAAGAAATTACTAGGGAGACTATTGGGACTTCAATGTATACAACCTTTTCTTTGAAAATTGCAGTTTGAAGATCATGTATCAAAAAGGCATTTTGAAAAATACTAGTAAACCAGTTCTGCCAAATTCCAGGGATGAGAAGTTGTAACCTCACTGGTAAATTTGATCGTTTTGATGCTTTGCATGAACACATACACAAAATTACTGGTATGAGCACATACAAAGTCAGGATGTGTTGGTGTAAGAAGTCTGCTTCAGGTTAGTCATAAAGATCTGATGAAGACATCGCAAGTACTCCACAATATTTACGGTAACATTGTCAAACTGGACAGACACTAATGAGATTTCTGATAATTCTAGAACCTAGATGGTTTCTGGATTTTTATCTTTCATTAGTCGGGAGTCCTATAATGTGCAATAATGTGCTTTTTTTGTGGCTGTTTGTATTGGCCTTTTTTTGGATTTATTAAGAACGTTCATAAAAACGTTCTTTCACCTGCAGCCTTTTTCAGTCAATTTTATTGAAATCTAGTTGTTCCCTTCAGCCCTGTGGGTTTAGGGATAACTTGCCTATGGTGGAAAAGGACAATCTCTAGTGAAGTCTTTGTGTCATTTTAAATGAACACCCATCAGTTTTCCAAGAAATAGGCTTCTGAAAATCCACTGACCTCGCAAATACTGCTGTATTACTTTGAATAAAGCTGTCTGCAAACCCACAATTTTGCTGTGCCCAAGAGGAGCATTGCTTACCTGTAGGTGCATCAGTGATCCCATCCTGGCCGTCTTTTGAGAGGTGTGAATTTGCTTTAAACATGTTAATGTCTCTTGTATGTGCGAGTACTGTACTGTTCAGCTGACGGACGCAAGTCCACAAGCCATTGACGTGTTTGTTCAGTCCATCTTTAATTCGTTTGAGACTGTCTGACATTGGCTCAAACCGACCACAAACGCCGTCAATGCTAGCCACGCGTCCATCAAGCCCATCAAGCAAGCCATTCATTGTCCTCACTTGCTCTTGGCTTTGCCCAGAATCCACCTCTAGATTTTCCACCCGTTGCAGGAGCGTTTCAAAACTTATGGACTGATTGAGATCCCTCTTAAGAGAGCCCACCTCGTCCTGCAGGTGCTGCGTGTGTTTCTCCAAGACTTCCAGGCGCTGATCATGACCTAAGAGTAGCTGAGAAGTGCTATTGTCACATTGAACACCACTGAACTTCTCTTCAAAAGTTATTCTTTGGTCTTCCTCTTCCTTAAGTCTTTCCCTTCTCAGTTTCTCCTCAAGATAGAGGCAATGTACATCTGCACTCCTTTCTGCAAGACTAACCCTTGCCTCCAGAGCGTTCCCTTGTGCATTTATCTGTGCAATGGTGGCATTCTGCTCCCTAATGGCATCTTGGAGTATCTGTCGGGTGTCCTTGAGCTTCTGGACCTCAGCATTGTCCAACTCTTGGGTTTTTCCATTAGGAAGCTGGAGACGCAAGTCTTGGATCTCTTTGCGGAGTTCAGTCTCTTTGGAGTCAAGGAGCTCGGCCAAGCTCAAGTAAGAGGTTTCTTGTTCCTCACACTGTTCTTGAACAGACAGCACTTTGTAGTTGCATGCATTCTTCATGTCTGCTATTTTGATGTCCATTCCTTGAAGAAGCTCCTCACGAAGGGCTGAAAGCTTCTCATCGATGTATGCCTGACATGGACACTCATTGGTTGCACCTGTCGAGGAAGGTTGAAGCGGTCTAGTATTGCTTGCTTCTGTTAATCGATGCATCTGTCCATCAATGTTCTGGATCCTCATCTGCAGATCTCGGATGCTATTAGTGTTGGTACCGATGGTGTCGGAAAGCTGGGTAATATGGTTCTGGAGTTCATCAGTGCCTGGTGATGAACGGAGGTCATATGGGAGCGTAATGCTCTCGATTCCACCCGCTTTGACATCCTGTGGCTGTTGCAAATTCCCCAACATGTTTAGAACGAATTTGGTAACATCTTCCTGTAAATCTAGCCGTAGGTTTGCATTGGCTGCCGTCGTGGCTTGCAGGCCGAGTACAGTCTGAGAAAGACGCTCCACTTCTTCTTCTAATGCCTGAACTCGTTGACTCTCGTGTTGACGATCTCCATAATCTCCCAGTTGACGGCTATGATGTCCTTTCTGCCCGGGTTGAGACCATGGATGTGTCTCGGAGAACACTTCTGGTCCTAGAACAATCAAAATCACTTGTACTTGTTTTGGTTCAACAAAAAGCCAATTTCATTTTATGACAACTTCTAATGAAAGGATGTTCAACCAATCAACAACATTGAGTTAGAGGAACATAACTTGTAGCATAAAGACAAATTATTAAATTGATTACTCAAAAAAAAAAAAAATTCTAACTAATTTCAACAATTGAGTGGTGGCGCTATTTCAGCTATAACATCTAGCATAGCACGTTCATTTATTATTTAGTTATTTAGAATTTCTTTTTAGAGTGTACTAATCTAGATCAAATATTGCTTATTTCACTCTTTCCAAATCCAAAGAAATTAAAAACTCTTACCCAGGATGCTCTGTTGTTGGTTGATGCTTGAAAGAACATCTTGATGTGGTTCCTCAACAACACTGATTTTCTGTGGGGTATTTTTCAGCTCGGTACAGTCATGACCTTGATATCCTGGACAGCACCTCCATTCCAGTTCAGTCACTTGTTTGTGGCCTATTTTGTACATGGGCCTCATGTGAGAATGATACCTAGAAAGACAGTTATGGATTATGATGTGAAAAGCTGCTCTAAACTATAAACCAGTTTTTAGATGGGACACGATTCAATTTGAACTATGAACTAAAAGTATGCAGAATGTGATACAATACGCTGTTTTGGACTCAGATTCCTTGTGAAAACTGACACAAATCTCCCACTGTGCAAAGGGTTGAGGGGAATATTAGCCAAAAAAATAAATAAAAAAATACACAGATACACACTTTGAAAGTATACCAACTGGGCACCTTTTGCTTTTTATTTTATTTTAGCCCCTGCACGATATTCGTTCCCACATTTTAGTAAATCGTGCGCACAATTAGATTTTTTTTTTCTGCATGTCATGTGCGGGGCTCCATATTTGTAAAGAATGCTAAAGTGCACTTCTTTTTCACAAGTGTCATTTTGGTTTCATATCGTTTTGAAAAGAAATGCTTAAATTTAATGACTCATGGCACATGGTGTAAACATCAATAAAAGTAAATTAAAAAACAAGCACACAAAAAAAGTTTTTTCATTCTTTTTTCTTACATTTTACAAAAAATGCATTTTAAAATGTATTTTAAGGACAACATGTCATTTAACCTGAACTAACCTTGCCTTGGTTCATAAAAAGTTAATATTATTAGAACTATATGTCTTGTCTCTCTATAGTTGTCTCTGCACATTAAACTGGGAAAGGAGATAATATTTAAACAAACAAAATACGCACTTAAGCTTTAACTACCACATTATAGTGACAGACCACGAAACAGCACATATATCCCGGAAGTTTGCTGTGTGTTTCAGAAGAAGCAAAGTGACAACATTAGTCCTGCGAGATTTGAAAAATGCCACTAATCTGCACTCGGTACACAAAAGGAGGCATTCCTGTTTTAACGATCCATGCAAACATAAACAACAAAGTGCAGAATTACGTACATAATTTATTAGGATTTACTCCAGCAGTGACACACATCTGGAGTGCAGCTTTAAAAGCAGGCGATGTGCACGAACATGTGTGACTTTCTAACTGCAGCATTTCTCATGGATTCTGGACAATTTACACAGGCTACAACAGACTGTTCAGTGTGGCCCCTGGCCCTTCAGAGGTCGTAAATAATTTGGAGACTGATAAAGCAATGACCTGCCAGTCAATGGGTACAATTTAACTGCGCAGCTTATCCTTCAAGGAGCAATTCCACTTCAATCCAGTTCTGATCTCATCTAATCTGATCTCTGGTCACTTCCACCAATAAAAATGTCCATGCAACCCCCGGCCACTGCATGCGCTCTCCAGAGACACTTACATGAGCCGCTGTGTGCAGTCGGGCTGATTCGGCGGACAGGGCAGGAGCTGCGGCTCCATGACGTTTTCGTTCGCCGCCAGCACAGCGCATGTCACGTTCTTATGCACCACAAAAGCACACCAGTTTCTGCAAAAGAGTGAAGAACAATGAAAAAATACACTGTAAAAATAAAATCTACTTTAAGGCAGCAACTGAAATTTGCTGTACAAATAATTTGCAGTAGCACTTTAAATTAGGGAACACTAATCACTAATAACTAGTTGCTAATTAGAGTGCACATTACTAGTACACTGGCTGTTTATTAGTACTTAGAAAGCACGTATTTATGCATGACCATATTTTAGATCCCTTGACCCTACCTATATCTAAACGTAACTACCTTACTTACTATCAGTAAGGAGTTTATTGAGGGAAAACTCTTAATAGTGAACACGTGTTGTCTAATCTAAAGTGTTACCATAATTTCAATTTCAATTATATTAAACTGACTTAAAAAAAAAGAGAGTTGAATCTCATATAACTTAAAAAATGAAGTTGAAATTGGTTAAATTAATTTGAATTGTTAAAGTAATGGAAAAACATATGCTGACTTATTACTGTACACCCAAGAAAAGACCCAGCTAACATGAAATGTTCTCAGAACGTTCTGGCAGCTTTTGTTCAAAGTTATCTGGTGTTTACTAATGTTTAATAATGCAGAAAAAAATGCTATTTAAACATTGTTAATGTAACATTTTCTAAATGTTAATACTTGTTTCAGAACGTTCAGAGAACATTTAAAAGTAACATTCCCAACGTGTTTGCATAATGATACAAGTTAACAACATTTGTATAACCAAGAAGAAATGCTTTTAAAACTCCCCAAAAAATGGAGGTTTTGAACGTAACAGCTTCAGATGAACGTTAGCTAAATGTTCTTAAAAGAGTGTTTTTCTCGTTAGCTGGGCAATATACTTCAGTAGGAATTACTAATTGTTTGGATCAGTAGTAAAGTGAAGAGAATGTGAACTTCCTGAAGTCAGACTGAAGTCATTGTGAGCTTTTAGGTGGTAATTCCTGACAGATTTAGTAGCACTTGAGTCATTATTAGTTGGTTACTATGCTCTTCACTTTAAGAAAACTTTGTAAAACTGGGCCCCAATGTATACCGTTTCAATATGAATATTAACATGAATTTTTCACTGGAGTTTTATCTGTATTTTGAATTATACATTGCATTGTTGCTTTATGGTCAAAGGAGTGTCTGTAAGCTTAACTGATAATGTCCTGGAAGAAAATTACAATGCTTTTCCCGGTTTTCTTTTCTTATAATGTAGAATACAGTTCCAAATGGCTAGCAATTCCTTTAGAAGGATGTGGTAACTAACATTTGTGCCATTACTAGTGAGTCATGATTCTTACAAGAGTAAATGAAATCTTCTAACCATCCATAATGGTGTAGAGAAACACTGAGAAACCATGTATTTCTGGGAGGTTTGCACTCCTAATATTCCTGTAGTCTCCATGACTCTATAGTGATTCAGTGAGAAAATGTCCTAATCTGTCTTCTCTCTAAGTAATAACCTAATAATATTATGAAAAGAACCAACAAAAAAAAGGGTGAAGTTCAATACTGGATAAAAGGTCTAGAAAAACATTTCTTCAGAATTATACATATAGATAGTAAAACTTCGGTAACACTTTATTTTAAGGTGTCCTTGTTACACGTTACATGTACTTACTATTATAACAACAATTAATTATGCATAATTACATGCAAGTAACCCTAAACTTAACCCTAACCATATAGTAAGTACATGTAGTTAATTAATATTACCCAGTACTCAAATGTTACATAATTACACCGTAACAAGGACACCTTAAAATAAAGTGTAACCAAAACTTCTCTTGGAGGAAAGATACAATGTACTAATTATTAACAGTTTACCCAAATCATTAAGTCCGCTAATACTGATTTAGTAAACAATCTGTGTAGGATACTTGTTAACAAATTAAAAAAGTTAATGTAGGGCTAGTCATTTTTTTTAGTTACTGATCAGTTTCGCATTAATTAACAAAGTGCATTGAGGTTTGGTTACACTTTATTTTACAACAGCCTTGTTACAGTGTAATTATTCATTTAAGTACTGAGTAATATTAATTAACAGCATGTACTTACTATATAGGGTTAGTGCATGTAATTATGCATAATTGACTGTTATTAGCCCACTGTAGTAAGTACATGTAACGTGTAACAAGGACACTGCAAGGTGTTACTTAGTAGCTCTCTGGGAGGCATGAAAGATAATTAGCTAATAGTGAACTACTGCTGTACTGTATTACAACCAATGAGGAAACACTAGACAAGAGATGAGCTCTGTCCAGTCACAATCACAACATTTTACCCGAGATTGCGGATATCCCACGTTTTTTCTAATGCCAACTCCATAATAAAAGGTTAGCCTACTTACTTGCTTCGTTGTCTCGAAGCAGAGCTGGAATAAGCACTGCCTTGGAACAGACTATACCTCGAAGGAGTCCCATCAGTCAAAGGGAAGCTGATGAGACTAAAACACAGAAGTGCTGCACAGAAGTGAGCGCAACCTAAGAGGACGCACTTCATTTCCAATCAGCGTGCGCCTTATCCAAGCGTTTATAACAAGCTCAGAGTGCTTTTTTCAGGTTCTTGACAGAGTGGTGGTGATGATGGCAGTGAGATGGGACAGTGGCGACAGTTTGCACGAGCTCCAGCCCCTCCTACTGGGATCAGGTTCCCGGCTTCATCAGTGCTCTCCCAAATACAGTTACCAAAGAACACTGATTAAACTCAGCTTTAGACCTGCACGTGCTATTACAGTTATGCCATTTCTTTAGAACAGAGGCTTTTTTTTTTTAAGAATTCCTGGTTAGAAAATCCAAAGGAACTTATAATGTCTATCAAAAGAACAAGTCCTGGTAACACTTTATTTTAAGGTGTCCTTGTTACACACTTTACATGTACTTACTATTATAATAACAATTAATTATGCATAATTACATGCAATTAACCCTAAGCCAAACCCTAACCATATAGTAAGCACATGTAGTTAATATTACTCAGTGCGTATATGTCTAATTACACTGTAACAAGGACACCTTAAAATAAAGTGTAACCCACTCTAGTTTAGGGAATAATTCTAACTACTCAGTTCTCACTAATTGCATACTCTCACTCCCTTGCATTCGGCCTTTCTAACACACAAAACATGTCTTTCAAAAGTTAAATCAATATTGTTTTTTTTTTTTTTGTGAATAAGTGAGCAAGATGATTTTCACAATTTTTTTTGTGCAAAAACTAGTCTACCACATCCAGTTCTCAAACGTCTTGTGGACAAATATTCTGTGTGTGTTTTATGGCCTTATTTCAGTGACTTACCACGCATAAACATTGTTTTCTCAAAAACACAAACATGTACATTCATGTTGCTTACATAGCTATTATTGTAGCACCGTTTGCGCTGGATACAGTGTAATCAGACTTTAGCCATTAATATGTTTTACTGAGAAAAGCACAAATGTCAGGGCATGTCAAAACTTCTCCAGGGCCCCAAAACCCCCTCAGACCCCAGAGGATTAACTAGCTGCTTATTCGCCTGCATATTATTACTACACTCTAAAAAATGCTGGGTTAAATGCAACCCAGTGCTGGGTAAAATATGGACAAACCCAACAATTGGGTTGTTTTCAACCAACAGTTGGGTTAAATTTTTAACCCAACCTTCTGGGTAGTAACCCAATCGCTGGGTCAAAACAACCCAATCGCTGGGTTTGTCCATATTTTACCCAGCACTGGGTTGCATTTAACCCAGCATTTTGTAGAGTGCAGCATATTGGCTGTTTATTAGTACTTATAAAGCACACGCAATGCCTTAATCTGCATGATCATATTTTAGATCCCCCCCATACATACCCAAACTTAACAACTACCTTACTAACTATTAATAAGCAGTTTGAGGCAAAAGTCATAGTTAATAGTGATAATTGGTCCCCAAACTAAAGTGTGACCCCAATCCTAAATGGTCCAAATGGAGATTTTCTTGAAGCATTTCAATTACAAAATAAAAATTTGACATTATTACAATAGAAATAGATTTTCTGATGAAACCGCACAGATATCCTTTAGAAACACCAGCTTATCGAGTGTATCTTATTTGTGATATTGCGATTTGTAAGTCGCTGGGGTATATTTGTAGCAATAGCCAAAAATACATTGTATGGGTCAAAATTATTGATTTTACTTTTATGCCAAAAATCATTAGGATATTAAGTAAAGATCATGTTCCATGAAGATATTTTGTAAATTTCCTACCGTAAATATATCAAAATTTAATTTTTGATTAGTAATATGCATTGCTAAGAACTTCATTTGAACAACTTTAAAGGCGATTTTCTCAATATTTAGATTTTTCTGCACCCTCAGATTCCAGATTTTCAAATAGTTGTATCTCTGCTAAATATTGTCAGATCCTAACAAACCATACATCAATGGACAGCGCATTTATTCAGCTTTCAGATGATATATAAATCTCAATTTGGAAAAATTGACCCTTATGACTGGTTTTGTGGTCCAGGGTCACATGATTAGAGCAATATTTTTAAATCCCATTATGACAGGTTTCAAATCATGACCGATTCGATCTTTGAAGATTCTGGAGACTAATCTTAAAAGATCATCTGATACAACACAGGACATTTAAGTCATAAAGTAATAGAAAACTATGCATAAATATATAGGCTAACTTTTGGTGTCTACCACACATTTTACGTATTAGTAATGCATATCATATAACACCCTTAAAAGGTATAACAGCACATAGGAAACTAGTATAATATGTAGTACAAAAATATGCCAAAGTTGAGCTTTCCTGTGAACCAAAAAAAAAAAAATATATATATATTTAAAAAAATTCCCATATGGCACTCTGTATGCCAAAACTGTGTGAAACTTTTTTTAACTACAAAAAGTAGTTTATTACATGGAAAAACTGCAAGAACAAGAACAAAAAAGGACATCAGTTTGTTATGATAATGAACGGCTGTCATGCTGAAAAATAAGTCGGACACCATCATACATTATTTCCCACTAAAATAGTAAATGACGAGTGATTTCAGACACTGAGTGTGTGAGAGAGCACTCAATAATGTCCACTATGGTGTCGGTTCCCTCGAATAGTGCACTGCATTAAGGTATAGAGGACGATTTCAGACAAAACAATGGGATGATGTATTTTTGCAGGCCAAAACCCAGAACGAGTAACAGCATCTTAACACTTCTGGCTCCATCGTCCTTAAAGGGTTAGTTCACCCAAAAATGCAAATTAGGCTGCATTTTACTCACCCCCGAGGCATCCTAGGTGTATATGACTTTCTTCTTTCAGACGAATCCAGTCGGAGTTATATAAAAATTGTCTTTGATCTTTCAAGCTGTTTCATGGCACTCAGCGGGTGTTGCATGCATCAGTCCAAAAGAACTTAAATAAAAAGCGCCCATCCATAAAAAAAAAAGTGTCTCACACGGCTCCGGGGGGTGAACAAAGGCCTTCTGTAGCGAATTGATGCGTTTTTGTAAGAAAAATATCCATATTCAAAACGTAATAATCACTGAAATGCCTGAAATAAGGTCTATAAATGCACAATATTTTCATGTTTTATTCTACAACATAAAATACATTAGTAATACCACCTTGTGATTTTATTAAAGCTTTTACTTGTGTCTAAATGGGACTACAGAAGTTGTCGGGACATTAAACACGATCACACCGAACATGTAAACTCATCGGTCGCACTCACAGTGCATTGTTTACAATCGCGCTCTTGCAAACTATTCTAACTCAAACTTCCAGGGGAAAAGCTTTTAAATAAATACTGAAAATGCTTAGCTTTTTATATCTGGTTATTGTATTTAAGTTTCAAAATTTCTGAAAGTTGTGAAGATTATTATCGTGAACAAAATGTGCGAGCATCATAAACGTTTGCGGTCACAGAGCTTATTTTCTGCAATCCTCCAAAAGCCGATGGATAAATCGTATCGAGTTATTGTGGAGGGAACCTGGGTGACGAGAACTTACAAAAATCAGTCATTACATCACCGCAGTATTTTAAAGGCATATGTTTTAATGGAGTATGTGTTGAAATGCTAGTTTAAGCTGTATGCATCCACTACACAGCATTGTGTGCAAAAACCAAAGTATGCACAGGACTTAATAGACACATGTCAGGAAAACAAACCCATCTGAATAGGATTTCGGTGAGAGTATGATTGCTTTAAGTTTTGTTGTATAAAAAGAAAGAAGACCAGACTTGGTGTAAGCGTAAAAACTTTTTTTTTTTCTTAAAGATACAAAATATATTATGGACACAGTCCAATTATTAAACTTTTTTTGCTTTCTGCTTAAATCAGAGAAGTCTGTAAAGAGTGAAAGGTAAAAAAAAATTAAAAAGATTTGCAAAGAACATAAAATATGGAACAATCTTTGACACTCTGGATAAACTCACAAAAAAAACATTGCATCAGCTGTCAGCTTGCGTTACATCAATGAATCTGCAGAAACAAAACAACAAGCTATTAATGTCAGTGAAAAGGCAACAGACGTGGCAGAAACAAACGAATGAATAGCAAAGACGTCAGAGGACTGCTGATGTACCCAGTTTGCGTGTTTTGCGGCGGGCTCTTTTAGCAGGGACTGAGGGCTCGGGCGTTTCTGGCTCAAGTCCTCGTTTCACTCTTGCAGCGTACATTTGCTCAGGAGTTCTGGCTGCAAACACACATTCACACACACATTTCAATCCCTGTCAGCATTTGCATAGACGTGCATAGACGGCTGAAGAATGTGCAATTCTTGAAAGAGTCTTAAGTCCTCAAATATTTCCTTAAGTGTGGTGTTATCTGATTATATGGGGGTTCTTGCAATGATTTGATGATCAACTGAATGAAAAACACCTCAAAGACCGTCTTTTTGCGCTGCCTGCAGGTTACGTAATAATCGTAAGCACATACACTACTTAAGTTGCAACTGGCTTTACGGGAGTTTTGTTTTTTAATGTGTTGTGTATTTTAAATAGCCTGTCTTGATCTGTTCTGCTCTGTTTCTTGTGCTCTAAGAAAAACGATTCTTGAGAAATATTTTTGTGAATACAAAATATTCTGTTTTATTAAGAGAGCAGTTAAGGATAATTTTATGTAAAAGAAGGCTATTTACAGTACGTTAACACCTGTTGCAATGCACAATGCAACGCATTTATGAGCTGCATTACAAATTGCGTTTCTGAATATTTTGAAATCCAACCATCAAAGCATCAATAGCATAAAAGAACGCAAACTTGCAAGAAAACATTCACGTTTTTTATGCTGCAGCCTTATGCTAAAATGCTTTTTTCACACTTAAACCTCATGCATACCTCTCACACTTTTAATCTACTTTATACCCCATAATGACTAAGCAAACAGATCTGTCATAACTTTGTGCCAATCATCAAAAGTCCGGTTTTGCATTCAGAAAGCAACCAGATCTACACTGACGGAAACACATACCGAGAGATCCCTCAAGATCTCTTAACTCTTGCTCTTGCTGCTGGAGCTCTTGTTGTTTCTGTTTCATCTGAGGACTCTGCAGGTGCTCCAAATGACTGTTATACTCAGACCGGACCTCAGAGGCCTTCTGCATTGCAACACGACACTGCTGCAGTAACTCTGCACACACACAACCAAATATAAGACACAGAGATTATGTACAGTTTCCATCCATGAGTATGAGAAGACACATATTGTTCTTAGGAAACTCACATTAAAGGGGTCATATGATGCGATTTCAAGTTTTCCTTTCTCTTTGGAGTGTTACAAGCTGATTGTGCATAGATAAGATCCCTGAAGTTGCAAAGACTAAAGTCTCAAATCCAAAGAGATATTCTTTATCAAAGTTAAGACTGCCACGCCCCCCTAAAACGGCTCGTTCTAACACGCCCCCACATATCTACCTCACTATGTGGAAATATTAGCATAATGCCGCCCAAATGTGCATGCAAAGAAAGAAGGCGTGGTTTCAGTAACCGCAGTTAGTGTTGATGCAGCCATGTCAGGGAGACGCTGTGTGTTTCTAGGCGAAAGCAAAAGCACTTTATTTGGCCTTCCGAAAGTAGATGCATTTAGGAATCTTTAAGATTACTTACAACAGAACAGCAATGCATTTTATGGACGACCGTTTCGTGAACCTAGGAGAGGAGATCTGG
>NW_015555831.1:699335-700642 GCF_001515605.1 Sinocyclocheilus anshuiensis
CTGTTCAAATGCGGAGTTTTGCGCATTGTGTGTCATCGTGTGTGTGTGTGTGTGCGCGTGCGTGCGTGCGTGTGTGAGAGAGAGAGCGAGAGAGACCAGCTTCATCACTGTGTCTGTAACGCGACTCTGTTGCCCTTTCGGGCTCTGTCTTTACATTTATTTTGAAAGATGAAGCTCACGATTATGGTAAGGGGCGTTACATTTCCGACGAGATCTTGCGGTGTTCGGCCAATCACAATGCACTGGGTCAGCTGGCCAATCAGAGCAGACTGTGCTTGTCGGAAGGAGGGACTTTGTAGAAAACGAAGCGTTTGAGAGAGGCGGGGCATAGAGGACCTACAATAATGTACAGTATTTGAAAAATAATGTGTTTTTTGAACATTAAAGCATGTCAGCATATTCTGTTACACCAAATACACAAAAAAAATTATCTTTAAAAAAGCATCATATGACCCCTTTAAGTGTTTTTAAGCAAGACACCACAAGTGGATAGGGTAAAAATTAACAAATCGATATCACAGTATCTCCCCATTTGATTAATCACAGTACAAGATTTTTTTATTATGTACGTTTTCGGAAAAGTATGCAAATGATGCAATACCTAATTAAACATGCACTATTTTGCATTATTTTCCAAAACAACTCGATAAAGCCAGGTTTTGCAGGCATTTTGTTTACATACTGTATTAAAGGTTTTTATCGAGGGGATTTGGGATATCTCGTTTTATCACTCCATAAATCTGAAAATACAGTCATAAAATCACGTTTTAGGCGTTAAATATATAATCAAACAAACCCCTCTGTAAAAACCTTCAGAATATAGAGAGTAATAAAACAAATTCTGGTGTATGTAAGTGTTAAGTGGAGAAAAAAAAACTAATTTTGAGAAAACAGTCTTTAAAGATATGCATCAGGGATGCAAACTCATCTTGGGTGAAAAAGACACGCACTCACTGGATCTACACGAATCACACAAATGACCCATTTTGAATTAAAAACGGCGAATTCCGCCGAAAGGTGACAAGTTTGCATCCCTGTGCATTATAAATTAAATATACAGACGGAAATAGATGAAGTTTAATAAACACTTAAATGTGTATTTTGGATGCTTTCTTTCCATTAGTCTGAAATAAGACATGTTATGGAAGCAAAATAGCCCATAAACCAGTTCATGAATGAAAAAAATAAAAAAATAATAATATAAGTGAGTGAGTGAGTGAAGTGACATGTGGCCAAGTATGGTGACCCATACTTGGAATTAGTGCTCTGCATTTAACCCATCCAAAGTGCACACACACAGCAGTGAA
>NW_015555831.1:700905-732922 GCF_001515605.1 Sinocyclocheilus anshuiensis
TATATATATATATATATATTTATTGACATTTTTAAATTGTTAATCTAAACTGTTAATCTTAAAAGGAGAGAGATTAGTTACTAGTTACATAAAGTATCTCAGATCATTCATAGAGTAAAAACCTTCCATTGCACCAAGAGATGCAGTATGTTTGTTACCCATCTGATGCTGTGTGCGGTTGTACTCTTTGGGTAATGGCGCTCCAAACACTTGTCCTCGAAGTTTCTCAATGGATGGAGCCTTGTTCTGCAGTCCTCCGAACTTCCCGTTGCTGCGTATCCGCTCGCCCTGACGCGTTAAGAGCGTGGGGCACTGCATCTTATTCTGAACCACCTACCAAACATACACGTTTATATGCATGTTTGCTGTAAATACTTGAAAATTCTTCATCACAAACACATACACTCAGTGTCTTACCCCCCGACGATAATGATTAGCAGAATCCAAGTCATCAATTAGTATGGTGTCTCCAAGAAGACTTGCAAAAACTGAAAAAGAGTCAGAACACGTCAGTCCCCCTTGTAGTTTGAATGTTTGCCCTGATCATACTCATAAAATAATGCACTGCCAACATCCGCAGGCTGCAAAATGTTTCATGCATGATTCATGCAAGATGATTTTTTAATCCAAAAAACACACACACAGACACAGACACACACACACGCACACGCACACAGACACATATGCACACAAACACAGACACGCACACAAACACGCACGCGCACACACACACACACACACACACACACACACACATTTGAATACTGCCAATGTCGCCTCTGCCAGGATACTTCCATTCCATCATTATATTACATCATTCCATGACGTCGGAAGCAATGGTCTGAAGTGTAAAGCCTCTTCATGATGGATTTGTTTCTTACAAACATGCAGCTTTTCATTTCACAAGATGTTAATTGATGGACTGGCGACATGTGGATTACTTGTGGATAGGGCTGGGCGATATGCTCAAAAAATCATCATGATAAAATTTTTCATATCAGTCGATATCGATAATTATCACGATAAATTTCAAATCTTTATTTCTTTCGAATTTAAAGGCAGATCTTTGCTCCTAAGAGCAAGTTGTAGAAACCAGACGGTTGATTGTGGTTTTAAACTGTTCTTTATGGTCAGAACATGACAAACACTTCACATTTTTGAATTCTTTACACTTTTCCAGTCATTTTTCCTTAACAAAATAAATATCTTAATACAAAAATGAATTTCTTAGTTTCTGCATGTTCTAATGAGTGATATTGTTTCAAAACATGAAACAGGTTTGTGTTGCCTGAATTCAATGACTCCTATCTTCAGCACAGTTTGCAGTGCAGGCTGCAATATTAATAATTTTAAATTTTTTGAATGATCAAAAACAGTAACATCTGTAAAATTTGTAACAACCTCATTTTTATATGGTGAAACTGAATTATTCTGACTGTTTGAGTTTTATTAACATTAACCATTGGTTTTTCATAGTAGCCTACATTTAGATCATGATAACAACAGTTAAAACCACACATATAGCGCCTCAATACCAAGGTAAAAATGTAACTATATGGTTTCTATTGTATGAAAAACAGTAGTCTAAATACTTTTGCACAGATGCTAAAGCTTAATCAACAAATACTGTAATTATATTCCAATAGTTAATGCACTTAATACACATCTACATTAATAATATAATAAGATCGAGACTCATCAGCAAGTAATGCATCTGCTCTAGTTATCGTTTTACATGCTGTTTACAGTTTACTATTGTCCTCTTTTTAGAGCTGCTTTACAGCAGAATTGAATTTGGTTTGCATTATTGATACACTATTTTCCTGTCTAACACTGTAAAGCTGCTTTGACACAATCTGTATTGTATAAAGTGCTATATAAATAAAGGTGACGGCATGCAACAGTTTATTTCACAATTGAATCAGGATGCATTTACTTAAGAAGCAAAATGACATAATAATAAGTCTCGTTTTCTGAAGAAAAAAAATCGAATTTTTGTTAGTTTTTGCTTAAAACAAGAAAAAATATCTGCCAATGGGATAATAAAAATAATCTTAATTCATAGGCAAAACAAGATAATTTTTCTTGCCCCATTGGCAGATATTTTTCCTTGTTTTAAGCAAAAACTAACAAAATTTTGTTAAAAATTCTAAGTAAGAAAAGCATTTTTGCAGTGTATTATCAATCAATTATTATATTAATTAAACAACATATAAAAAGATCTTAAGTGTCTTAATTGTTTAGATTTTTATAATACATTGGCATGTGTTTGCGGCGTAAAATGGGTCGATTTTCGCACTGGTCTGAACAGAAACAGCAGACAGACTTATTGAAAAATGCAAATTCATTCTCTGCCAGCAGGAGGCGCTTTCGGAACGGCAGAAATATAACTGATTCCTGGTAACAGCAGTAAACAAAGCAGCGCAGCACTGGACTCTGAAACATGCAGCGCTCGTGTTTATTTAATCAAATCATAGCCTTCTGTATTGTATAAAGTGCTATATAAATAAAGGTGACGGCATGCAACAGTTTATTTCACAATGCATGTGAAGCTACTCCGTAAGTGTTGCTCTCAAACTCCAAATACTCATTCAAACAGGTAATTCATGCTCTGAGTATTTTCCGTCAAATGGGAATGATAAATGTTTGATAAATAAAATGGATGGAATAGTTTTGGAAGTGCAGCAGGGGCATCAATTGCGTATGGCGGGATATGACAGCTGTAAACGCCAAAGAATTTATTACAGGGTACCTGCAGGATTTTTTAAATCAAATGTAAGACTTTAAGACCCTTTTAACACCTGCACAAATAAAATTAATACCATATGAGCGGAGTAGAGCAATGTCTATGGTAACATACTAAACTGTAAAATGACTGTAAAAATCATGATTTACAGTTCAGATACAGGTTTTCACAAAAACAAAAAGTTTTATAAAATGGTAAACTTCACATTTCAGCCATTAAACCATATTTAAGAAAATGTTAGTTTTTGCTTAAAACAAGAAAAAATATCTGCCAATGGGATAATAAAAATAATCTTAATTCATAGGCAAAACAAGATAATTTTTCTTGCCCCATTGGCAGATATTTTTCCTTGTTTTAAGCAAAAACTAACAAAATTTTGTTAAAAATTCTAAGTAAGAAAAGCATTTTTGCAGTGTATTATCAATCAATTATTATATTAATTAAACAACATATAAAAAGATCTTAAGTGTCTTAATTGTTTAGATTTTTATAATACATTGGCATGTGTTTGCGGCGTAAAATGGGTCGATTTTCGCACTGGTCTGAACAGAAACAGCAGACAGACTTATTGAAAAATGCAAATTCATTCTCTGCCAGCAGGAGGCGCTTTCGGAACGGCAGAAATAATTTAAGACTTTTTAAGACCTTTTTAACACCCTGCACAAATAAAAGTAATACCATATGAGCAGGGTAGAGCAATGTCTATGGTAACATACTAAACTGTAAAATGACTGTAAAAATCATGATTTACAGGTTTTCACAAAAACAAAAAGTTTTATAAAATGGTAAACTTCACATTTCAGCCATTAAACCATATTTAAGAAAAGGGATGAGTCAAAAGTTTCAATTATATTAATTTAAACAATCACACTGCAAAAAAATGATGTACTTAGTGTTTTTTTCTTGTTTAGCAGGAGGCGCTTTCGGAACGGCAGAAATATAACTGATTCCTGGTAACAGCAGTAAACAAAGCAGCGCAGCACTGGACTCTGAAACATGCAGCGCTCGTGTTTATTTAATCAAATCATAGCCTTTTGAAGTTTAATCGTCACATTAAGCCGTATCTCAATTCTTGTCTTACCGTTCCCAAATTTAAGACCACCTGAAATCATTTCTTTTACAATTTAGACTTTGTATGGCCTTAAATTTGATACAACTAAATTTAAGACTTTTTAAGGAACCGCGGAATCCCTGTATTATAAATAACAGAATTGAGTTTTAAATTGTTACATTAGTTAGTAAATTAAACCATTTTCATAATTTAAAAAGAAAAGAATAATATATTGAGTTAAATAGGCTATAACAACTAATAATAACTCGTGAATGAGAAATCATTCTGGGTGTCAACTGACAACCGAAGCACAACAGAGATATTAAATACACAAATACTTTCTGGGAGATTTTGTGCTCTTGGCTTACCTTTATTGCAGCTTTCTACGTGCTCAGGAAAAATGAGTATATCTTTGACAAACACAGGATTACCAATGGGTTGGAAGAGAAGCATGCCATTCCTGATGTGAGGCAGAGGCCTAAGACACATGAAAAAACATGCATAGAAAAAAGCATACAGCTGCGACAAAATAAACATACTCAGTTAAAGGGTTAATTCCTTCAGTGTGATCACGTCTAACTCTGACACGTGCAGCTAGGAAAACATGACAGCATGACACAACACACCAGATGATATTGTGAAGAACGCTGGCAACCAGACAGTTGCTGGTAGCCATTGACTTCCAAGTATTTTATCCCCCTACTACAAAAGTCAATGGCTACCAGCAACTATTTGCTTGCCAGCGTTCTTCACAATGACTTCTTTTGTGCTCAACAGAAGAAAGAAATTCATACAGGCTTAGGTGAGTAAATGATGACAGGATTTAAATTTTCGGATGAACTATCCCTTTAAGGCTACTCTCAGAAAAAAAAGTAACTGTAAAAAGTGTCACTACATATGAAACTGAACAAACGTGCAAAACAATTCATTCTGAGAGCAGAAGTCAGCTATTTCAATGCATATTACTAATCAAAAATTAAGTTTTGATATATTTACAGTAGGAAATTTACAAAATGTCTTCATGGAACATGATCTTTACTTAATATCCTAACGATTTTTGGCATAAAAGAAAAATCAATAATTTTGACCCATACAATGTATTTTTGGCTATTGCTAGAAATATACCCCAGCGACTTAAGACACAAATATCACATATATCATAGGCATTCAGCAAACGTGCAGTTACATAATTTTGGCAGGAAATGAAAATTCACCCTATTTATTTTCATGCATGTTACAGATCGTATTGTGAGTGAATTTATCCAAGCAAATGTTTCTGTTTTTTGACCTCATCATTTTTTTTAATTAAAACATCATAACTTCCGGTGACGTGACAGACATCTCTCTGGTGACGCATGCCGGAAACTTGGGTAGATCTTCTCTTGTAATTTCACTATTTTCTTCTCTTCTACGTTATATTTAGTGCTTTAACATAACAACCTGATACAATAGATTGTGTTTTTGTGTAACCTGATGTACTAAAATAACTAAAACAACATTTTTTATAGACATTAAAAAATAAAAATTACTAATACCTTTATTAAAATAAAAATATGAAAAAATAAAAACGAATTCAAAATATTAATAAAGGCTATGTGCGACAGCATGCATGAGTACCTGTCATTTGGTCTCCAGAAGACCGTCTCGAGGGGAATGACTTGTTGTCGTCCTTGCGTATCATCATAGATTCTCTTGGCAGCAGATGTAGTTTCAGTAACCACACAGTCCATGTCACCCAGAATATGCCAAGAGATCACCTTCGCTGCATCATCATCCTCCACCTGTGCCAGATGACCCACCTGCAAATCATCACACACAAAATCATCAACATCAACTAATATCTTCGAAAGAGTCCTCTGATTCTCACAGCGCTTCTCAACCTTTCTGGATAAACGTCCCCTTCATTCCCAGTTTGCCTATAAACCTTAAGCACAAAACTCTATATTTGTGTTATATGCTTAATTCGCTCCATGCAACTTTCATAGATTACCGTATTTTTAGATTTCATTATTTGGTTAATAAATCCAACAGGATTATGCATCATGAATGTGATGTTCTGCAAGATAGATGCATGCCATTTTTAATAACACAACATTCATTACAAGTTTTACATGGGTAACAAATGTCATATGCATTTAAGATATTCAAATAATTTTGTTGTTTTATTCCTTGTTCAGTGACTCTTAAACTGCATTGGGTTCAAGATTGTATGCCTTTAAATAAAGAGCTTGGAGCAACGGAATAAAGTGCTTGAAAACCATGCTTCATCGTCACCCACGTATAGGAGACCATTTCCTCCACATTTCGGGAAAAAAATATGATTTGGTAAATCAAAAATTCAAAATTATGATATAATTTACTTTATACTAGATTTTACTTTTTGTTTTGCTGTTTTACTTCATAGTTTCTACTTTTGTCATTATTTCAGCTTGGTCAATTATGACATTATGATTAATGTCATAATTGACATTATATATCAGTTTTGACTTTTGTCATAAGGATTTATGTCATAATTTTTTACTTATGTCATAAATAAAACTGAGTTTTTGTCAATGACTTTTGATAATTATGACTTTTATGTAAATTCCAACTTTGTCATGACTTTGACTTATGTCATAATGACTTGTCATAATTTCGATCTTTTATGTCAATTTAAACTTCTTGTCATAATTATGAGTTAGTTATAATTATGACATTTTGTCAGTTTTTACTTATGTCATAACTTTGACTTTTTATGTCATAATTATCACATTTTATGTCAATTTCAACTTTTAGTATGCCATAATTATTGACTTATGTCATAATGACTTAGTATGTCATTATTTCGACTTTTTGTCATAATAATGACATTTTATGTCAATTTCAACGTATGTCATAATATCAATATTTTATGACATAATTGTGACTTAATATTCCACTTTTTGTCGTAATGACGTATGTCATTATTTTGACTTTTTATGTCATAATTCTGCTTTTCCAAAGCATGATATTTGTACTTAGGAGGCAGAAATGGCTTTCCATTCACAACAGCTAGTTTAATCTCTCTGAATAAATGTGTCATTAAACACTGAACCTCCTCTATAGGTCACTCTGATAGCACTCCATCATATGCATAACACATGTTAACAGGCCAGTGTTGGCCTTTCAATAAGCATGAAACTTTTCTTCAAGTACTGATCGGGATGCAATGCATTTCCAAGACTCCTTTCACCCTGCTGACTTGTGACTGGATCACCTGATGCAAACACGAATACATACAAAAATCAATGGCACACCTTTCCCAGAACCTTTGGGCTGCCTTTGAAAGGGTCAGGAATGCTGCATTTACGCCGAGGCTGATTCTCCATTTTGGTCAAAATTGCTTTCTTGCCATTTATAACTTTGTCTATTGCTGATACCTGGACAGATACACAAACAGAGACAAAAACATATGTGATTGCTGAAATTAAATGCATGCTTCTACAAAGAGCAAACAGCAATAGACTCACCATGGTTAGTTCGGAGATGTTGAAACCACTTTTTTGGAGCTCTGCTTTGAACTCATTTAGTTTGTGAGTCGCATCTTGCAGCTGACCTGTAGACACAAGCAAATATAAGTCAGACATGATCTTGAGCAAAAATAAATGAATAACAAATAAACACACATTTAACTAACTAAAATAAAATACGCAGTGCCTACATTCAAGTTCAGATTTCAGTTGTTTACTGGTTTCAAAGACTTCCCGGTACATCAAAACGGTTTGGGAAAGGCGATCTTTCTTCTTACTGAGAGTCACAATGACTTTCTGATGTTCTGCATCTGAAAGAGATCAAAATATCAAAAAATATGAAAATATGATTAAAAAAATGATTGCTGTACACCCCCATTACACTCCCTAAATAACAATAAATATCATATTAGTTTGACAAATTAAGACACTTAGTATTTAGTAAGCGTTTAAAGGAATAGTCACCCAAAAACGAAATTCTACAGTCCGTCAAAGATGTAGTTTGTTTCTTCATCAGATTTGGAGAAATGTAGCATTGCATCACTTGCTCAGCACTGGATGCTCTGCAGTGAATGGGTGCCGTCAGAATGAGAGTCCAAACAGCTGATAAAAACATCACAATAATCCACACCACTCCAGTCCATCAGTTAACGTCTTGTGAAGCGAAAAGCTGCATGTTTGTGAGAAATAAATCCATCAAGGCGTTTTAATTTTAAACCATTGCTTCTATCCAAAATACCCATAATCCATAATAACACTTCCTGCAGTGAAATAGTTCATCTCCTGTTGTCTCTCACATCAAAATCCACCCACATATTTTTTTAGAGCTTTTTTGGCTATTAAACAGTGCTTGATCTGTGCACATTTCTCTGCTGATTCAGACCAGATGACTTTTTCACTGGAGAAAGCAATATTATGGATAGACTCGCATTTGGTTTCAAGTTAAAATATCTTAATGATGGATTTGTTTCTTACAAACACACAGCTTTTCTCTTCACAAGATGTTAACTGATGGACTGGAGTGGTGTGGATTACTTGTGGATTATTGTGATGTTTCCGCTGTTTGCACTCTCATTCTGACGGCACCCATTCACTGCAGAGGATCCACTGGTGAGCAACTGATGCAATGCTACATTTCTCCAAATCTGATGAAGAAACAAACTGCGTTAAAGAAGATGTGCTGTTCCGAACTAGAAGCGCTTTTCATTAACTGTAAGCCGTTCTATTCGCCGCGGGAGTTTCACTCGTTCATTCTCGTGAGTTAGTTTCTTTCCCCAGGCAATCTACCACATGAACAGTTAATGTTCTCCCATTGTGCAATTAAAGTACAGTATGTGCAATAACCTTATAGCTACATTTCTACAAATCTGATGAAGAAACAAACTCATCTACATCTTGGATGGACTGAGGGTGAGCACATTTTCAGCAAATGATAATTTTTGTGTGAACATTTCCTTTGCTGTAGTTTCGCAAAATTATGATCCTATAGTGACATTCATAGGTGCCCAACTTGAAAATACAATCACTGGACTTCACGATATAATGCATGCCACACAGTGAAATCTCACTGGTCCAAAATTCAAATCAAGTCAAGTCTTACACTTTATTTGTATAGCGCTTTCCACAATATGCACTGTTTGTTTATAACATCTTAATATCTTCATGACTTATAGTCGCATTTAGCAGATTAGAGCTGGATGATAAAACAGTTGACGTTTTGCCATGATATAAACAATCAAGCAGTTTAGATTTGCTATATAGCACATATCACTTTATGTGCGTATACTGTATGTATGCAAATAAAGCTGGATAGACTTATATTTTCTACTTTCTATATAGAACTGTGATAATTCCACTACATATTAAACAAATATTGCTTTTCACATATGATACACTGCATTTGATTTTGACATGGATTTAGTTGCTTTCTTATCTTATTTAGTATAGATTTTATTCTAATTTTATTATAATATGGACTGAATTTGATTGGTTAACTGTGACAGTCAATAAGTAACTGATATTGGTTTGTGTGTGTCTGCCTACTAACCGTTGCAGAATCTGAAAGGCAGGCTGTATGCAGCGATGGTAACACTAGTCTGCCGAATCTCAGGATTGAACTGAAGGATGTACTCGGCTCCATCTACACCGGGACTGTTCTCCAAAAGTGCCAAATCCTACGGGACACAAACAATAACTCCCATTTACCCACAATAACAAGTTCTTCATTTAAACTGGAGTTCCTGAATGCAGTTTTGGTGAACCCATAGAAAGAGCATGCATAAAAAAAAAGAAAGAATTTTACATATTTATGCATTTGAAAGATGGTTTTATCTTCATGCATTTTTTTTATATTTTAAGCTTTTTGTATCTTCATGCATTTTTAACTCATTGACTGCTAGTGCAATGCTCTACTGTTTATGACACCTTTTTTTTGTACCAGTCCATTTTGTCATTTTTTTTTTCAGTTAACTTGCACAAATCTCTCTGAAACTGGAACCGTGTTTCTCTGCAGTTGTGTATTCTGTATACATGTGTATACATCTGAAAAGCTTACATTTGTGTGTATGTGCAACTGCTGAATGCCGCACATAATTGAAAAAAGGGGTCTATAACTTCAGTATGTGAGCTATAACATGCAAAATAAAAATTAAGAGTTTCTTTTTTTTATATTTTAAGCTTTTTGTATCTTCATGCATTTTTAACTCATTGACTGCTAGTGCAATGCTCTACTGTTTATGACACCTTTTTTTTGTACCAGTCCATTTTGTCATTTTTTTTTTCAGTTAACTTGCACAAATCTCTCTGAAACTGGAACCGTGTTTCTCTGCAGTTGTGTATTCTGTATACATGTGTATACATCTGAAAAGCTTACATTTGTGTGTATGTGCAACTGCTGAATGCCGCACATAATTGAAAAAAGGGGTCTATAACTTCAGTATGTGAGCTATAACATGCAAAATAAAAATTAAGAGTTTCTCTGTCCTGTTGTTGTAAAAATTATAATATTTACAGATGCATGATATTGGATTTTGCCGATATCCGATATTTTTCAACTCATTTTGGCCAATACCGATATGTTTTCTTTTGTTTGGAAACAACAAGTCTCTCATGGACAGAGATTATAAACAAATTATTTTTCAGTTTGGTTAGTTTTTAACAAAAACTTCATTTTGAGAATTAAATAAACAATAAGGTTCTTTTATAATGAGAGGACACTGAAAGCTTTGAAAATAACTATAAAGCATTCCTTAACATTTTATTTGAATATTTAACATTTGTAGATTGTCTATAGCAAAAGAGTTGTACAAATTCTGAAAATCTTTTAGAGCTCCTTGTATTTAAGTTTTCATAATCCGTTTAAAAGAAAAAACATATTACACATGAATAAATCTGTATATATATATATATCAATTATTTAATTTACAAGTGTCTTGTTTGTGATTTTTATTCATGTAAGCTATACCTAGATGGGCATTATGTTTGCTTCAAAAATGCGCACACAGCTGGCGTGATCTTATCGCTATCACACCCTGAGCACATGTGAGTCACTCATCTTATCGGTAAGGCATATCGGCATCATTTTTCATTCGATGCCGATATTTGCATTTTAAGCCATTATCGGCCGATTTCGATAACGTTCCGATAATATCGTGCATAATATTATAAACAAATTATCACAATAATACATTTAATATGAACGTTTTTTTTAACAAATCAATGTTTTAAACCATATTTTATTTATATTTCCTCAAATTACCCAAGGAAGCTGAACTAAAGTTGAATTTATCAACATTGACAACAATAACAGTGTTGTTACTGTTAACTAAAACTACTAAATATAATTTTCATTATTTGAATAAAATATTTCTATTTAGCTTTAATTTATTTTATTTAGTTGTAGTTTTAGTAATTTTATATGCTTACATTCCGATAATATCGTGCATAATATTATAAACAAATTATCACAATAATAAATTTAATATGAACGTTTTTTTTTAACAAATCAGTGTTTTAAACCATATTTTATTTATATTTCCTCAAATTACCCAAGGAAGCTGAACTAAAGTTGAATTTATCAACATTGACAACAATAACAGTGTTGTTACTGTTAACTAAAACTACTAAATATAATTTTCATTATTTGAATAAAATATTTCTATTTAGCTTTAATTTATTTTATGTAGTTGTAGTTTTAGTAATTTTATATGCTTGTCATTTTTCTTTTTAAAAATATTTATATTATTTTTTTTATTTAGCTTTATTTTTAGAAAAGAAAACTAATAAAAAAAAACAAAAGCACATAAAATTACCATATTTAAAATTAAGGTAAAAATCTAAATAATAAAATATAAAAGCTAATTCAAAATATAACTAAATCCTATAATAGTATATGAATAATACTAAAATAACACTGACACAAACAAAAGAAAGCAAACACTCACAGTAATGAGAGTCTGCCCGTTAGTGAGGCTGTATGACACACTTGTTTCTCCATTCTCAAACAAAGGAAGCACCACATCTCCTGTGCCTTTAACTGTAACAATCACTTTTCCATCTAAACCCTCACCAGCAGCGTTACTGTATTGGTCCTGCAAAGTAAGAAACAAAGTATTTGATCTAAATGTTATTGAGAATTCAGAAATTACAGGAAAAAAGTGCATTGTGCAGAAATACATTGCATGAATGCTGCAAATAAATCAGCAGATATAAAAAAAAAAAGATACAGGTGGTGTTAAGCACCGCATGAAGCCCAAAGTTAACTCTGTTGACTGTAAACATGCAACCATCATCTCCATCTCTAGCAGCGACTGAAACTCACCATGATCTTCAGATTCAAGCTGTCTAGCAGTGTGCGATTGGCCCGAATGTTACTATTGGACACAACAGGAGTTAAAGGTGGAGTCTCGGGGGCTAATTTCACAGCTTTATTGGGAACGACATTTAGTAGAATCTAAAACGGAAACACAAATATGAATCCTAAAGTAAGCAACAGGAAATAAAAGCACCACATACAATAAATTGGACAAAATAATTTTGTGTGTGTTTTCACCTGCTTGCTCCACAGATGTTTGGTTTTGTCCAAAGCCAAAACAAACTGGACAACATACTGCCCTGCAAGCTCTGGAATCTGCTTATCCCTGAAAAAGACATCCGCATTCGATTGAAACAAAAACACATGGGTCAAAACCAAAAATAACGTCCCAAAATAATAAATTTGTATTAAAAATAATACATTTATTAATACGTTTATTAATATTTATTAATACATTTATTCAAAATAAATAAATATATTTAAAATAATAAATCAAGGAATTATATATAATAACAAATCTAATATATACAGTATATATATATATATATATATAATTCCTTGATTTTTCTATGGCTCATGTTTAAACAGCGGAAATGCAAGACATTTCTGAGAGAATCAGCAGCATTGGCAGACAAAGGCTTTTCAAATTCAAAACTGCTTTACAGTTTTTAAGAAATGAAAGATATAAAATACTTTGATGTTTTTATTTCAGAGGTATTTTGCTCTATTGTCTCTATTACCTGAAGCAGAAGCAGTCGTCCTTCTCTGTGTGTTTGCGTTTACTACACTTCAGAGTCGAGGCCTAAGTTAAAACACAAAACATGCTTCAAAATCCTGTTTCACATGATGTATTCTCCTTCTACACCATATCACAACTGCCATATAATTCAAGTCTTATCAAAACTGCAATTTGTTTGACCAAAAATACTTGTTGCTTTATTTATTTATTTTTTTACAACATAATGTAATAAGTACATTATATATGAATTTGCTACATAGTAATGTGGAAAATATTTTATTTTGATTGTAATGGTTCTAAATATAGGTTTCATGCTCTTTTAAGGTGCGCTCAGCATTTTTTCCCCTTCCCCCGGCACCAAGCTTTTTGGCCATTTTTGACTGATTTTATTTTTGTTTTAAAAATGGTTTCCTTAATCTGAGTGGTTCAAAACTTCGTTATATAAACACACACACATATACACACACACACACATATATATATATATATATATATATACACACACACGCACGCGCGCACGGATTATGGCAGCAATCCGGCACAAATGCATCATATTCTCATGCTGTTTCAACTTACAGAATTGAAGTTTTTACTGCAGTGAAGTTCCAAAGGTTTTCTGATTATTTGCTTATACAAATGATGATGAACTTGAGAAGTTTACACAAATGTGATCTAAATAATAAAATAATATTTTGATATTTAGCAACTTAGGGGGGAGTAAATAAGGTGCATACTTTTATTGCTACTACTTCAGTGGAGTTAGTATTATATATTTTTTGTATTATATTAGTTCCTGGTTCATGGGCTCAGAAATTAATCTCGACAGATTTTGAGAGACTCACTCTTGTGGTTTGAGTAATGTGTCACAATAAAGAGCAGATCGGGTGACTCACGGTAGAGGGTGGATATGAGCCTGATGCCGTACCCTTCCACAGCAGCATCGAGAGGTTTGCCGGGCAAACGGTTCTCACCGGCGTGCCTTCCTCAGACATCACTACCACAGTAAACACTACAGACACCAGAAAATATGATATGCACTCTATTCTATACTAATATTACAATATGATATAGGCTTGTACTATGCTTTTATGCTTCCACACACACCTGGGAAAATGTCCCCTGCACATAAGGTGGCAGCGCTGTCATATTCGATAGAGAGTTCAACGGGTTTATTGGGATCAGGAATCACATTTAGTTTTACTACAGGCCCAGGAATCCCGTTCCTGCTAAAAGACCCCCGAAACTCCAACTGATGCTCCCCTCTACAAAAGAAAGAGAAATTGAGAGAAAGAGACAGATAATGAAAGACAGAGTGTTTTTGTTAAGAATCATATCTCATACATCAGGCTGTTATGGCTCATGTATTGATATAGTGAGAATATGGCAGGGGGGAAAAAAACACCTTTTACTCAGAGGTTGAAACTGAGCAAAAAATGTGACCCTGGAGCACAAAAGCAGTCTTAAGTCGCTGGGGGATATTTGTAGCAATAGCCAACAATACATTGTATGGGTCAAAATTATTGATTTTTCTTTTATGCCAAAAATCATTAGGATATTAAGTAAAGATCATGTTCCATGAAGACATTTTGTAAATTTCCTACCGTAAATATATCAAAACGTAATTTTTGATTAGTAATATGCATTGCTAAGAACTTCATTTGAACAACTTTAAAGATGATTTTCTCAATATTTAGATTTATTTGCACCCTCAGATTCCAGATTTTCAAACAGTTGCATCTCGGCCAAATATTGTCCTATCATACAAACCATACATCAACAGAAAGCTTATTTATTCAGCTTTCAGATTATGCATAAATCTCAATTTCAAAAAATTGACCCTAATGACTGGTTTTGGGGTCCAGGGTCACAAATGTGCAATTTGGTGCAGATGCTGATATTTATTGCTAAAACGTAAGATGAAATCCTGAAAGCTTGTGATGTAAACCAATAAGATCTTTATAACAGTATAACAGACTACTTACATAAAATTATATAAATATCAGTTGTCATATCTCCAAATAATATGTCTTAGTAAGACCTGTTATCATATTTGCTTAGTTTTATGATCAAAGCTCTGTAGTTTCAAAATATATAATGCAATGCAATACAATGATGATTAAAGGAGATGAACTAATAAACGTTCCTCAAAAGCCTGATGATCGTATTTGATACTCACATTTGAACGTGATTTTTCTAAAAATGATGTCTTGATAATTAAGTAAACCTAAGTTGTTTCAGTCCAGTAAGTGTTCATCTTGAAATATTAATAACAATATCAAAGTTATTTACTTTATCAAAATTAGGGATGCACCAAAATGAAAATTCTGGGCCGGAAATTCTGGATGCACTTGGCTGAAAAAACGAAAATGATTTTTAATGGTTTTTTATTATTTTGTTAAATAATATTAAATAAACTTTGTTAGAATAACTTAATAATTTTAAAGATACTGAATTTAAAAAATACAAGACAATAAAATAACCACACTTTAATTGAAAGTCAAACAATAAAATTGGACAGAAAATATATTAATAATACATATCAATATATTATTTTCATTCAATTCTATGCAACATAATCAGATATAACTTTTTTTTACTTTGACTTACATATGCTAGCGACATGCTAGTAACTTGTTAATCATGCTAGCGACATGCTAGTCACTTGCTAATCATGTTAGCAACATGCTAGAAGCATGCTAACCATGCTAGAAACATGCTAGTAATTTGCAAATCATGCTAGCAACATGCTAGTCACTTGCTAATCATGCTAATGACATGCTAGTCATGCTAGCAACATGCTAATCATATGCTAATATTGCTAACAACATGCTACAAACATGTAAGCGACATGCTAGTAACTTGATAATCATGCCAGCAATATGCTAGTAACAGGCTAATCATGCTAGAATCATGTTATCAACATCTATCTAATCTATCTAAATTTTCAAACTTCAGGCTTTTACAACTGCTTTAAACTTTCAAGCTAGGCTTTCTCAAGCCAACCTAAAGTTTGTCTTGACAAACTTTTTTATCTAGTTATCCAAATAATGTATTATTAATTCTAAATGCTAATAAAAGCTATTATTATCAGAGCATATGAGCAGAGCATTGCGTCACGAGAGGGGAGCATCATTTTACCAGCGTTGCCATGCTACAGCAGCTCTACTGCAAACAGGAACAAGTATACTACATAGAAATTTCCTGTTGGCGCGTTATTTGAGCGGACTTTGCTTTGCCATATATTTTCGGACATTTTTCTCTTTCGGCCAAAAACCGAAAATGCCTTTTTTTTTTGGCCGATAGTTTTCGTTGGCCCGAAATTTCAGTGCATCCCTAATAAAAATCAGTAAAGACATCACACAAAAAAAACACGTGAAGCACGGGCTGAAAGTGGACATTTGTACAATTATACTAAAAGGACTTACTTTATAAAAGCATCAATCAGACGACAGAAGGCATGACAGTAGATTGTGTGCAACAGGTTTATCAGCTGCACCATTTAGAGGCCTTAGAAATTGTATCAATGATAATACAGTAGGCTTTAAAGGGTTAAGTCTGTACTTACTTTGGACCACTTATAGCTTTTAATATGAAGTAAGCTTTTCCTTCTGAATCTACAGACAGAGATGATACCGAGGACTTTATCTAACAGAGAAAAACAAAAAACGATTAATAATAGCAATACTTCAGTTGAACAGTAGGATATTAGTTCTTAAGTAAAATTACAAAAAAAAAAAAATGTTTAGATTTACAGAACACACAATAGGAACTCAGTTTTTTGGAATTTTAAATTCCAATTGCAATCTTTTTCCCATGTGAAGCCATGATGCAGACGAGCACAACTAAGAAATATGTTTCATTTTCATGCAATTATTTGTTTTTGATCGATCATAATAGTTAAACACTCTACTTGTCAACTTTGTAATAACTTGATTATTGAGAAGCGATCAAATTTCGAATCTTATGACATTTTAGTGACATTGCACGTGGTTGTTCTCACTTATGTTGCATAGTGTAAGTTTTTTCTAAAAAGTACTTTAAGCAGTCTTTTTTTTGCCATTATAAATCCACAGACCTCTCCTCCCTCAAATGTACCTTCAACTGTGGCGACAGAGTCTTCATCACGATTGCAATCTGCTGGTCTGGTGAAGGATTTCCCCATTCGTCACACAGCAGCACGACCAGCGGAGCGTCCAAGCCCTGGCCATTCACGACCTGGAGAGGCTAAAGAGACCAGCTTTAGTCAAACTCTTCTCACCCACCATGAAGCTCAGTGCTCGGGTTGTGAATGTATGGCATACCATCTCCGGCTCCTTCAGTAGCTTTATCTGTACCGGTGGTCCCGCAGTGACTTCGATTCGCACAAACTCCTTCATGTCTTGATACTTAAAGCACAACTCCCTCGGGCCAAGAGATCCTCCCACGAAGCGGACCCCGCATACAGACAACAGTCCACTACTGGCCTGTGAAAAGCCATACATATAAATACACACACTGTGTGGTTTGAAGGTGTACACACCTTGCAATTTATACCCCCTTTTTTTTTTTACTACAAGATAAACACTATTGGCAGGGCCCTATTAACTCTTTCCCCGCGATTTGACGAGTTATCTCCTCTTTTACAAGAAAACGCTTCCCCGCCAAAGACGAGTTTTTACGGCTTTTCGTGTTTTCACTGTTATACACTAGGGGGCGCTATTACGCATCTTCTGAACGAGTACAAAACCTCCCGAACAAAAACACACTTGTACAGGACGGAGAAACTAGCGATCTCTTATGTAAACAGATGCATATGAAAAATAATGCGATCATCAGCAATAGACAGCATATAAATGAAAACTGCATAATGTTACGGTGTAAAATGTTGATCCAGGAAGTGGTATATGTCTGTGCAAGCTTGTGTTGGAAGCGATTTACTGGATTTATGCTTTGATAATCGTACTGAATATTATCCAGATGTAGTTTTTGATAAAAATGTGATTTTCTCACCTTTTTGCGCAAAATAATGATTTTTTTATGAAACCTACGATAAGATATTTCATAATGATATTTTTCATAAATGAAAAATGCTGGCGGGGAAAGAGTTAAATCAGTACTGTTTTCAGTTTAAATTTTTTCTAGATTCCATTTGGATTACATTTTAGTAATTAAAAAACATGTCTAATTAATTGACATCACAAAACTTATACTATTAAACAATTTATTAAATAAATTAACAAAAAATAAAATTTTTAGGGAACTATGAAATGTGTTTTTTCCCCCCAATTTTCTTTTATTTTTCCCAAATTCCCTGTTTTCCATTTTAATTGTTCTCAATTCTGTTTTTATTATTTAATTTAATTTTAATAATCCAAAACCCATGTCTATTTAACTGAATTCATAAACCTTAAAACAATTTCATAATTTAAGATGTTTACTGTAGCGTCTGGACCAATCAAACACACAATATATATTTTGTTAGCTATATTTAACAAATACTCTGTAACACCCCTCAGTTAACACTACATTACAATAAAAAGGCCCTATTAAATATTTTATCTGAAAATTCTGTGTTGTCCGTTTTACTTTTTCTTTCTAGATTTATGATTTAATAACAAATTTATAATCCAATTCAGTGGTAGTAAAATATTGTTTTGCTCCGTGTACTTTCATCGTAACACCTTTAACCTTATTATTTATTATTCTCATGTTAAGTAAAGTAAGTCGAGTCTGGCCTAAATTATAAGCATTTTAAATTACTTACACCTTGGTCAGAAGACTTCTCAGTGATATGTTCCTATTCAAAGTCTTAAAACACTGTAAATCAAGCCTTGGTAGGCAGTTTTTTCAATCAATAAAATTTCTTTCAAATGGTTACATTTATTTTTAAAATAAACAAAAATGTAAGTAAGGAATAATTCAAAATCGTTTAATTTATCCCGCTTATACCATGCTCATTTGCCAGCACTGACAAGGTAAAGCTGTTAATGATGCTTGCAGCACAATATTTGGCGTAAAAATGACCAGTCTGTTACGATTTCTACCATTCTTCCCACTTCAAATCAGACACAGTGATTAAATAGCCTGTTCTAGGCCTACACATTAAAATAAAGTGTTACCAAATTAATTATCAATCGAGAGAGAGAGAGAGATGACAGTTGCGTGTGTAAGTTACCTGCATCTGCACGTCTCTCTCCACAAACAATGCAGCGGTGAGTTTAGTTACTTCAAAAACATCGATTTTACCTCCTTGTTGCTGAGAATAATAATGTAGCGATTCAGCATCGAAGCTATTTTAATTGATAAAAGTCCCGGAGCAGCGATGAGAACAAGTTTCTGTGCTCCTGAATGCACGATCTCCGATCTCAATGACAGGGTTGCCAGATCTGCGTAACAAACCCGAGAAGTGTATAGCTGCAGCCTGGAGACCTCCAAATGAGATCGGTAGTCAACGGTAGACAATGGTCAGCTGTGTGCTTCTTGTCTTCAGCTGTGCGTTTCTCATCCTCAGCTGCGGCCTTCCAGAAGTCGGGGGGAATGATGATATGAATATCCGAAACAGAAATGCACTTGTCAGACTTGAATACTCCTATTGTTTATCACAGAGGTAAGGTCATCTTCTTGGCATAAGCTACAATTTCCCTAAAACTTCCAGGATCCTCCCAGGTGCAAGCATCGCCTCCTCATGTCCTTGAACTCCAGTAAACTCAACCAAGAAGTCCTTTTAAAGTTCTTGCAGCAAAACCACAGCTCTTCGTGGCCTTGGATGCACACACATAAACGCATATACTTCTGTGTACTGATATAGTCACAGAGTCTGCTCCTCCATCTCACCGGTAGCACACACATACATAACTAAGGCTTACTGGACACTACTGCCCATACATTATAAGGCATTTCTTGGAAACAAAAATAATTAATATTGTAAGCAGTTTTTTTCTTTTAAATCAGTGTAGAATTTCTATACCTTTGTGTGTGGAACTGATAATCACTCCTTAACAATCTACTAAATACAGACTACTTCATTATAATAAAGCAATAAGCCCCAAGAAGCCGTGGTTTACAGTGAATTTATAACAGCTAAGGGGCGTTGTTAGGCACGACACGAAGCTGTTATTAGTTAGCTGTTATAAATTCAGTGTAAACCACGGCTTCAGGGGGCTTATTGCTTTTATAAAACGGTTATTCCATATATGTAGTAAGGTTTCACAAAGTAAAACAGAGCAAATAAAGTGTAATGATATAAATAAAAACAGTATTCTTCCACCAAACAATGTAGTTCCTCAGAAACAGTTGCGGTTGCAATAAAGTGGTTTATGTTTGTAGAGTAATTTACAACAGCTTCGAACGTGGCTCAACCAAACAGAATCAAGGACCGGAACTCTCCATTTTATAAAGAAAAATAACAAATGAAAAAAAAAGACTAAAAAAAATCTGCTTTTTAAGGAGGCAACAACATGATAGATAGGACAGAACAAGTATTATAATATGAAAAGCTCCAATACTGAGCAGCACAGAGCGCTTATGCCCATCCAGTGCACAGAATGAACAAATAATAGATTAACGAGACCAAAGACTCATGTTTAGCCACTATAGAGACATTAGAGTCAGCGGCAAATTCCAGAAGATCTGGCCAAGGTGAGGCTGCTGATGCTCTGGAGCTCACATCTCCGAAAACGCCGAAGCAAATTTTCAAATAGACGTTATCTTTATTAACAAACCGCATATTTGAAGTCTGAACAAGTAAATTCTCTTAAAACTACATTCCGTGACAAAAACTGTACCATTTATAAAATTATAGTGGATTTGGTCGTCGGCCATGATGCTCGCTGTGAGAAATACGAGTGATGCAAACGGCGAAACTGTTCCCATGGAGGTGAATCTCATTGGTTTAAAGACCTATCAGCCAATCAGACTCGAGAACCAGAAAGAACTGTTGTGTAAATAGATTTATACCATGTTCTGTCTGAAAACTCGATCCTGACTGGCTGGAAGCTGTGCATTAAAACCGTATAATGCGCAGGTAGTTCCAAGTCAGTTTAATCACCGTTCTATATTAGTGCACACACACAGAAATCGCAGATCGCGCTGCGCACGCACAGAAACATTCAGGAGCACAGAAACTTGTCGTCAACGCTGCCCTGTGACTTCTATCAATAAAATAGCTTAAAGGGGTGGTTGATTGCGATTTCACTTTTTTAACGTTAGTTAGTGTGTAATGTTGCTGTTGGAGCATAAACAATATCTGCAAAGTTGCAGCGCTGAAAGTTCAATGCAAACGGAGATATCGTCTTTTAAAATTCTGGCAGTTTAATGCCTACAAAAACGACTGGTAGGGACTACAACGAGCTTATTACCAGGTTCGTTACGTCACGAACCCAGATAAACCCCGCCCCCGGGAACACGCAGCAAAGGGGGCGAGGCCATGCTGCGCTGCTAGAGAAGAGGACGAGAAAACTAGAGGTGCACGTAAAAATCTGTTCATATATGAATCGCGATTCTGTCTTCTAATCAATCAAGCCTAGAAAAAACCCAGTCAACCACCCCTTTAAATACTTGATAGCTACAATACATTTCTCAGCAACAAGGAGGTAAAATTGTTGTTTTTGAAGTAACCAAACACAGTTTCATTGTTTGTAGAGAGAGACGCACAGACGTCAGTGGTTCTCAATTCCAGTCCTTGCGCTCTGCACATTTTGTATGTTTCTCTAATCATTTCAGACGTTTGTTCTATTCGATCGTAAGTGCCCTGCGAAGTGGACATTCCGCTATGATTCCAGTTGGAAGGGAGTGTATATGTTCCATTCAAATGGCATTAAAGTGTGAGCGATGTGAATTTAAATTGTATTTATTTACAGAGGTTTATTATGTCACACTTCTCTAGTTTCGACTAGATTACTGTAATGCACTGCTAGCTGGGTGTCCTGCATCTTTAATTAACAAGCTACAGTTAGTCCAAAATGCAGCTGCTAGAGTTCTTATCAGGTCAAACAAATATGATCGTATTACCCCAATTTTATCATCTCTACACTGGTTACCTATTAAGTTCCGTATGGGTTTCAAAATATTGCTATTGACCTATAAGGCACTAAATGGTTTAACTCCTGTATATTTAACGGATCTTCTTATGCCCTACAATCAATCACGCTCTTTTCAAGGTCACGAAACTCTGGACTTTTAGAAGTACCTAGGATATCTAAGTCCACTAAAGGAGGGAGATCATTTTCTCATCTGGCTCCCAAACTCTGGAATAGTCTTCCTGATAATGTCCGGGGCTCAAACACACTCGCTCTGTTTAAATCTAGATTAAAGACACATCTCTTCAGCCAAGCATTTGCATAATGAATTTCAATCTCACCCTTGTTCCCAGTTAGATCAGATAAAAGTCACAGTTTTTAGCTTGAAACATTATGAACAGCAGCTACGCTAATTCTTTTCTATCTGCCTTTATGCTCCAAGTAAAGAAATTAACATTACTTGGACACATTCACTTGTGATCACACATGCATTTTCTGTAAAGCTGCTTTGAAACAATGTGAATTGTGAAAAGCGCTTTACAAATAAATTTGAATTGAATTGAAGTTTCGTCTGTGTGTGAAGACAGTGGCGTAGCGCAAATCCATGAATGAATGTTTAGAAGAGAAGTAAACAGAATATCAGATTTGGATCAGTCTTGTCTGACCGATACCCGATCCGACAAAGAACGGCAGTATCGGAGCCGATACCGACATGAGTATCGGATCAGCGCATCCCTATCAAAAACTGCTCATCTGTTTGTGTCTGCGGTTGTGTATACAGTACCTGCCATTCAATGGCCAGAGCTGATTTATCCAGACCATCAGCAGACACACTCATAGTCTTCACAATTTCAGCGTTCAGACAGTCTGTTTTATTCCCGTACTGATCAACAACTTCTACATCTGAAAGAGAAATACAAGTTTAAAGGTCTCTGCACACTGAGTCCGAAATTTTCGTATGCGTTTTTTCGTATTCGAAATCCTAAAAATTAGTTACGCACAGAAACCTTGCACACTGAGTCCGATGCGTATTAATTAATCAGTTGCGAAAAAATTCGCAAAACAGCACTAAATTGAGTCTTCAAGCAGTGAGGATGATTTTGAATCGAAGTCATCACGAAGTGGATGAACTTGACAATCACCATTCTGGATTTTAGCGTTCGCTTGTACGGTGGCTCTGAACGGTCAAAACAACTCTCAAAATGCTTGCAACGAACCCGATCCAAATTTTTTTTATGACGGACGAAAATTTCGGAGGCAGTGTGTAAACGTGATTGACATAATGTGAGGTTGTATTTATTTTTTAATGTGCGAAAATTTCGGACAAAATGTTCGGACTCAGTGTGCAATGACCTTAACAATGAATTCTTTACTAACACAAAACTGGTGAGTGATCTACAAATGGAGCGTCTGTGAAGCGACACAATTAGTTTCAACAGAAATCACACAATGAAATTACATATAAAGAAAAGTGGGAATTTTGTAATCACATCACGACTCGCTGATTTGAAGTCAAACCCAGTTATGACCAATATTCCCTCTAATTGTTTTTCTTGCTGAGCAAAGCTTTTCACTTTAATGTGCAATTTATATTTGATTTGACCCTTGATGTAACTAAATTATACACATTTTAGGTTACCTGAGAAAACATTTTTACAGTGCTGTGTTACCAAGAAATTCTATTTTTTTTTTATAATAATTTAAATAAATCTCACGCAGAACAGTTAAATTCTTTACTATATTACATTAAATTATATATATATATATACGCATGCAGTAGAGTTTACATACTACTACACCTGTGTGTAACTGTAAATGTTTTGTTACCGTTCTGTGCCAATCTGATTTGGCACACACCATTCTCTTTCTATGAAACCTGTGAACCGCATTCACCGGTTCTAACTCTATAGCGGTTGGTCCGAGCATTGCAATTATTTCACGTTTACACTAGAATTCAATCAAATGGCTTTCCCAGCTCATTTTTGCGTCTGTCCTGGGCGCAGCATATTATTTCTTCTGAGTGACCGCGGCGTAAGAAGTGCGCGTGCTTAGAGGGAACATTGATTATGACGTACCTAAAGATGGTACTTACGTATGTTTCCTGACAGAATTTCTCCCATTTTCACAGTCGACTCGCTGAGGTTGACCCGCAAGCGCTCAGGCTCATCTGGACGAGGCCTTTACAGACACACAAACAAACAGGGATATGCTTTTGTTTAGGCATATAACGGAAGACAGACATACTCATGATCTGTGTAACTTACACAATGATGAAGGAAAAGTTGACCGTGTGCTGGTCGTGGAAAGACACAAGGTAGAAATGCTCTCTCTGTGCTTGAGACGGGACACTTAAAGCTGGCAGTTTTCCCTGAGAAAGCTCTTCTGCGTTTATATCTGCTGTCCAATTCACCTACAAGAAACACACAAATACACAAATTATTTCCATACTGTGCACGAAATACAGTGCAGCTTGAAAGTTTGTGAACCCTTTAGAATGTTCTATATTTCTGCATAAATGACCCAAAACATCATCAGAAGTCTTTCAGGACTTGCGCGAAAATCTGCATCATTAAATCTTTCATTTTGTTGTGACCATTTTTTGGGGCAACTGAGTATGACAGTGTGTCAGTGCAAACAGATTCAGTCACTAAAAATAAACCTGAATGACACACTATGCAAAGAAAACGAATCACAGACAGTCAAACTCTCACCTTAATCTTGGTGGTGAGTTTCGGCCGAAGGGAAACCAGTCTATTGCCCTCATCATACAGTCTGAAGCGCAGGTTTCCTAGCGTGTCTCCTGCCGTCCAATCAATGCGCTCGGCGTTTTGCAGCACCATGACATCCTCAGAGCCCTCTTCCTGTCTGTAGACCTCCAAACGGGATATTCGTGAACTGGGCAAGACGCGCAGCTTACGTTCCACGCACGCCACTGTCCTGTGGTTCTACGAGCAAAAATGCAAAAATGCACTTAATCATGAGGAAATCAAGTCAAACAGCTAAACCAGTTAACAGATTTAACCGTTTATATACTTTACTATTATGAAAGATTCACTAACATCTTCACTCTGAGTTATACAGCATGGAACGTCATTAGAATTTCATTCATGAGGCCAAAAAAAATAAAAAATAAAGATACGAACAGAAGAATCGTTCATTTATAAAATAGATATGCTGAATTTTACTCTGAGTGGCTTTATACAAACCCATGATGTGGATTATCTAGATTTTATACACACACTTTGAAAGCAAAGGAAACAAAAAAAACAGTTCTGAACAATAATTGAACCCTTATCCTGATCAACACACACACACACTTCTCAAAAAATGTGAAAAACAGTATTTAATAGTAGACAAACGTTGGATAATTTTGAAACTGACACAATGAAGAGCTGGCAAACATTATTGTGGCCAACAAAATAGTTTATCACTATAAATCTAACACTGAAATTTAAATTTAAAGTAGAAAAGACAGATCACTTATTAATATCTCAGATTTAAAAAAAAACTTTTAAAATCTTACAGGAATGTTGAACTTAGCAGTAAGGATCTGCTCAGCGTTTACAGTCTTCAGCAGAAGTGGTTTGGTCAGCAGGAGTCCAGAGCCGGTGTTACTGCAGTCCACAACATCCACAGGCAGATCAGGGGCTCCCAGCAACTACAAACACACATTTACCAATCAGAAGGTGAACTGTACTCCTGTGCCATTCAATGGAAGGTCTTTCATAGGATTAAAAGTTAAATTAAATAAGCTTTTTTCCAAGCAGAGATGAAACATGCAATGGGTGAAACATGCAACTGGTCAACTACTAACATAACAATAATAATAAATAATGCCAAATTTAATAGATATGTAATATGCATGTATTTATCAACATGCTCCTCTCTAGTTATTTGTTATAGCTGACTTTTGAGTTTATGGACACTGGCTTTCCTGAGGTAAATGCACGTCTTTTGTATTGTTTGGCGTCTTTCTGTGGTGGAAACACTGATTGAGTGATGACATGTTCATTCATGTTTATTTCGTGCTATAACTAGTAGTAAAGAGGAAAAGATGATGGGTTCATGTGTCGATCCAGAACTGATGTGGATACAGCGATCTGTCACATGACATTAAAGAGTGTCAAAACCACATTTATTGTTCGTATTACATGCTAAAATTTACAGAAAGTCAAGACTTTATTTCATATTAAAAGTAACAAAGCACAAAGCTTATTGCAATTATTGGATGGCAGGTGCTACAAATAAAGTTTAGTGATGTTCACACATCAACAGAGATTTAATAATCAATATCAATATTGATTAAAAATGAGAAATCGATATTGTTGATCTAGCACTAGCGTCCATGCAGCTGACATGTTTACCTCTTGTAGTTTATCTATGTTGAAACATCAATGAAACATCACTGTTCAGTTGCCATAATTTTGGTGCATCACTAATTAGCACAGTGCATAAAAATGATTATACATTTATCTTACTTTTGCAGTAATTTTATCAAGGAAAATTATATCGAGATAATTTAATACCCAGCCCTAGAGACTACCGTATTGGCCCGAATATAAGACGACCCCCCTTTTTCCAGATTAGGGCTGCATGATAAATCGCATGCGATATTTAATGCGCATCTTGTCAGTAAAGACGGTTCTGTAATCAGCGGTAAATCTCCATCACCTGCGGGCTTTCACATTGAGCAGCATTAACTACACAGAGCCGTTGTTCACTGACGAGTTGCGCAAAACCACGTTCATATTCGCGCGATTTTTTTGCGCTATGATTAATTATTCATATTTCCCCATGAGCTGATTCGCTACATTTGATAGCATTTGATTTGATAATCGCACTAAGATATATCACGATTTCAGTTTTATTTCAATCAATTGTGCAACCGCATTTATTTATTTTCATTTTAAATTCAATTTAATTACTTTTCATCCACTCATGAACCCTCATTTAGGAAACCCTAGGTTAACATATATATTTTTGTATAATTATCTCTCTATAAAAACAAAACTCTATGTCCCAAATTACACGGGTCAATATGAGTGTTGAGTAGATGTTTGTGCATTCACCATATGTGACCCTGGACCACAAAACCAGTTCTAAGTGTAAATTTTTCGAAATTGAGATTTATACATCATCCGAAAGCTGCATAAATAAGCTGTGTGTTGTGTGTTTTTCGATGAGAGCTACCTGGCAGCGGACGCTGAGTTTAGGATGAGTGGTGATATTCTGGTACTCATCGTGAATCTCAACTCTGAAGTTTGCTGGAGTTCGATTCTCAACAGAGAGCACATCACCATCTGGAAACACCACAAGAGTGTGCGGAGGGCCTGGAAGATAAATGTCATCTGGTTTTTACATGCTGCTTTTACATTTCCTCTTTCTATTGCAGTTTCTGTGTTCTCTGTCATACCAGGTTGCAGAACAATTTGAAGAGACTGGCTGTCCTGCTTCAGCCCGGGGATGTGCACCTTCACTGTGTACATCTGTTAAAAATATCACACACATCCAAGTTTTGTGCTAACAGTGTCAATGCAAACATAAAAGCCCCTTCATATCATTCTCATTATACAGTATATGTTGGTTACACAATCACATACACCATATCAAATACATTCCTGACCACAGATTTCAGAAAACACTTTCTCTCTTGATTAACATACAGAGATACCTTCTTATTGATTCTTATTGTGCTTATCTTCTTATTGTTTATGCTTTGATTAATTAAAACACTCCAGTTATTACTGGTTAACTCAATGCTTGAGAATCATGACCAACTGTGATTATTGTGAAACTATTTCCAAAGTGATAACATTATTATTAATTAACACAATGCTAACCTTGTTTTGATGATTGATCTTTCCCTTGGCCCTCACATTTTTGATGACACAAGTGGTCCCAAATATGATCCCCTCATAACTCAGCTCTAGTGAACTTATGAGAAAGATTTTACCATCAGAAAAACACACGAAAATGTAATTTCCAAGACAGAAACTCACATTAACACACGTGAGTACATTATGCAATATGATTTCAATGTCACATGATTCTCTGCCAGTAAAAGGGTTACAAACAAAACCACAACAGAATTAATCACTGCACATCTAAACAAAATGCAGTAGCACCATTCCTGTTTATTAAAGAACTGGTTGAGTGAATAATTCAGTGACTCACACATAAAGACAGTCACTTAAAAGATCTTCATAAGCTCTCAAATCAATTCAATATTGATTCAGGTACATTGTTTCTGCAGGTTTTATGAAGGAAAATGTAAAGCTTTTTAGGAACAAGTAATGAAAATTGAAGGAAATAAATTGAATGTATCAATACGAAAATATGGTCTCTAAATTTAAATGTCTCGTATCAGCAAGTGTAAAAGTGTTGCATTACTTTCAGATCACACTGCACCAGATGTTCTTCTGCAGTATTTTGGTCTTGTTTTCTAGTGCAAATGTCTGAAGATTCTTAAATCAAGATGCATTTACTTGAGAAGGAAAATGACATCAGTTTTGTGTTCTGATTGTTATTTTGTTTTAAGAATTCTGTTTTCTCACTTATTTATTTTATTTTAAAGGGGTCATATGATGTTGCTAAAAAGAACATTATTTTGTGTATTTGGTGTAATGAAATGTGTTTATGCGGTTTAAGGTTCAAAAAACACATTATTTTCCACATATTGTACATTATTGTTTCTCCTCTATGCCCCGCCTTTCTGAAACGCGTCGATTTTTACAAAGCTCATCGGTCTGAAAAGCGAGGTGTGCTGTGATTGGCAACTTTACAGATCTTCTTCATGCACCAAGAGCTTGTAACACTTTTGTTGGTTTGTTTTTGGACTTTGTTTTCAGACTTGTCATCTGTTTTGCACATAGTGTCCCAATGCTTAAGAAAAACTAACCCATCATGCATCACCCATCAAACACTGATTAATAACAGTATAAAGCAATGAACAGCAACAGGAAAGGGTGGAAAGGCTTAAATCCATGGTCAGACAAAGTTAGGACATTTCTACAGTATGTAGATTTCTACAGAGCTTGAGTGTATCCACTTTGACCTACCTACATTCCAGCTGGGGTTTAATGTCACAGGGTGGCTGGGTGGGATAATCAAACTCATCCCTAAAATCTAGATGAATACTGAAGGGAACTCCGAAATGGACAGGAGAGGAAATGACACCTAGAACAAAAGATATCGCTTCACCTTCTGTTGGAGCAAACAAAGGAGACAAAAAGTGAGAATTTAGCAAGGCATCTGACAGGAGATGATTTACAGTAGTGTCTAAAACAAGTCTGAGACACTACTGTAGTTATTATTCAGATTTTGAATTAGTCTTTATATTTCTATTTTAATTGTAGTTAGTTTTAGTAAATTTGTTCTGTGTTTTTATCATTTTTATTAGGTATTTGTTTTTATTAAATGTCTATACAGTTTTTTTTTTTTTTTTTTTTTTTTTAAAAAAAAAAAAAAAAAAAAAACTCTAGCTTTCTATTCTACTTGTTTTTCTTTGTTTGTGTATATATATATATATATATATATATATACACACACACACCTTGCTACGTGTACTGCGTTAGGCTAACCGAGACTTGTCATTTGCACTTATATATTGTTGCTCATAACTAAATGGAAATTAGAAATGCTGCCTTGGCAACTAGCTTAAAATAGCCTGTTTTATTTCAGTAAATTTTATTACTATTAACAAAATTATCAAGATGGACGGTTTACAGTGTATTTTATTACTAGTATCAAAAATGTTTTCTGTAGTTTTAGTTAACTATAAAAACACTGCTTCGTTCTTATAACAGTTGATTTTTTAAAATTTAGCTATTTAAACGAATAGTTGCAAATTTCAAAGCAGCTTTTTTCCATAAAATGACCGTTCACAGTGTCACAGTGCAAAGTATTTATAGTAGTTATAGTAGCAAATTAAGTTTTGCTTCTGATGAAATGAGACACTGACACTGTTATTCATGTTTAATACTGCTGCTTGATTTTAAGCTATATATTGAATAAAGTGCCATGTAAATACACGTGATGTGACTTCAGCGTTCGTGCAAACATTGCTATGAAGAGATGCTTTTTATAGAAAAAAATGCTTGCCGTTTTCTCCATATTTGTTGTGTTTATTTTGTTACTGAGAGGAAAGCACGCAGCACATATTTCCATATTCGTATAAACGTCGCTTTCATCAGAGTGGGTGGCGTCGGGATGTTCGATAACAGTATACCGCTGCTCACGTATTTCGAGCTTCGTTTTTGCCCCTAAACGAAGAACGAAATAGAACTTCGTTTTGAGTATATCGGGGCCTTAAGACCAAATGGCTCTAATAATACTACACATGTGATTTCTTCCTCAGCTGTTTACGTTCCCTTAAGACATAACTGACTGTGTTTAGAAGGAAACTCGCAAAGACGGATATTTTGACATGATTTTACATATTTACACGTTCAAGCGCAAGAACACGCAAAATAGAACTCAACCCTAAGCACTGGAGCGCTGTCCGAGAGACGCAGGTCTCTGTATGGACGCACAGTAAAAAGCGCGCCAGTTGTTGCACTTCAATGTTTAAAGTGACAATAAGCCACAGAAAACACCGGATAATGAACACAGTGTCAGAGAGAAAGCACAGATTGTACCGATGTATCGATACTGCAGAAACGCGATGCATCAATTCAAAAATTTCAGTATCGATATTTATAAAAATTAGGGGTGTAACGGTTCAAAAAATTCCCGGTTCAGTTCGATACGACACAGGGGTGTCACGGTTCGGTATATTTTCAATACAGCAAAAACAAAGAAATACCAGACAAATTTCCTTGATTTTTTTTTATTTATTAAAGCTAGTATCATATGATCTTAAAAATATTTTAGACTTTGGAAGGCCTTTTGACTTTTGCCATTTATCTAAGATAATTTTGGAAGCTTTTTTAACATTTGTTTCTTATTTATTTGGTTCCACAGTGTTTGCTGATTTTCAGTGTTTTATATTTAAACTTTGTGTAAGTTATTTGTTATTTTATATTAGGCTTATAGCATGGTGTAATTGTATTCGTTTTGTTAATAAATTAAACACTATATGTTTAATGTAAGTGAGTTTGTCGTACTGTTTTGTTGTTGTCAATTCAATCAATTGACACCGAAATGGCGCTAGTTCGAAAGTGAAAGTAAAATGCGCACAAGCATTTACAAGCTATTTAAAAGCGAGGAAATGAGGGAAAACTCTAACGAACTACCACACCGTCACAACCTGGAGTACAGTATATTTCACACACTTTCAGCTCTTTTTTCCCCCAAATGTAATAGGATTACTCCAACGAATCGTTCGGTTTGTAATGCGTACCGAACCGAAAGCCTCGTACCGAACGGTTCAATACGAATACGTGTATCGTTACACCCCTAATAGAAATATCGACATTTTTGACAACACTAATATACACAAATGAATATTGTTGAGTTTGTGCTTGCAATTTCAAGTGTACCAGGGAGAAGGACACACTTTTTTTTTTTTTTTTGGCGTTTTGCCTTTTTTATTTTGATAGGACAGTAGCTGGACAGGAAGTGAAGCAACAGTGATGTCAACTCACAAGTGGTCACAAAACACAGCTGTCACACAATACTTCCAGGTATAAACAGCTCATGTAATCGCTCAGATCACCTAAGGATCTTGGCACCACATAGTAGCATACTACTCTTACTATTTTTTATCTCATCTTGCTATGGAAGGAACACAAGAGTAGTATGCGGTTCTGAATTCAGCACAGGTTTAAACAGGGCCAGTGTGTTTGTGTGTTTTACCTTTAATAGAGAAATTGAGGGTGTAGTTGGGGAGTCTTTTTCCAGCCCATTCGCTGGCAGAGTTGTCATTCAGCATGGTCTGCAGATGCAGTGTGTACTTCCCAAGCTTACTGAGATTCCCTGGAAGTGAACACAATGAATTAGTATTCTATGAGAAGTACAGCAAACCCAAAAACTGTACTAGTAAGTCCTCATTTCATGAATGTAAACAGACAAACAAAAAAAGTCAAAACACTGATAGCAATACTATCAGTTAAGCAACAGGACAATTTATTTTAATATAATAGTTTTGATGTAATTAAGTTGTTTGTCGATAGATTACAGAAGAAAACTGATCACAGACACTCTTTTGGAGTACACTGACAACTTGATTAAATTATAACTATTAA